>NW_016820218.1:1089474-1164216 GCF_001698545.2 Rhinopithecus bieti | reverse complement strand
CTTCCTTGAGCTGCTGTGAGCTCCACCCAGTTCGAGCTTCCCAGCGGCTTTGTTTACCTACTTAAGCCTCAGCAATGGCGGGCGCCCCTCTCCCAGCCTCCCTGCTGCCTTGCGGTTAGATCGCTGCAGACTGCTGTGTTAACAATGAGTGAGGCTCCGTGGGCGTGGGTCCCTCCCGGCCAGGTGAGGGATATATTCTTCTGGTGTGCCCGTTTGCTTAGAGCGTGGTATTGGGGTGGGAGTTACCCGATTTTCCAGGTGTTGTGTGTCTCAGTTCCCCTGGCTAGGAAAAGGGATACCCTTCCCCTTGCACTTCCCAGGTGAGGCGATGCCTCGCCCTGCTTCAGCTCTCACTGGTCGGGCTGCAGCAACTGACCAGCACCGATTGTCCGGCACTCCCTAGTGAGATGACCCCAGTACCTCAGTTGCAGATGCAGAAATCACCGGTCTTCTGTGCCGCTCGCGCTGGGAGTTGGAGACTGGAGCTGTTCCTATTCGGCCATCTTGCTCCGCCCCCTACCTGAATAACTTATAACTCTCCATTCTTTAAGTGTGTGCGCTACACACAAGAACTTTCTTCCAGAGTATAGTGTGAAAAAAGGGTTAGTGGAGAAGAGTAACTTACAATGGAGAATCGTAACAAACACTACCTCAGCCACGTGATTAAGATCATCACCAATGATGGTAAGTCATGTTGATAGAATGTATCTTCAATTTGATACAATTAAAATAGAACTTCCCATAACCCCAGTCCAATATGTGAAACAAAATCCGACAAATCCCAATTTAGGGATATTCTACAAAATACCTGATTAGTCCTCCTCAAAACCATCAAGGCCATCAAAAAACAAAGAAAGTCTGAGAAATTGTCACAGCATGAAGGAGACTAAAGACACAGAATATGTAACATGATCTCCTGTATGGTACTCAGGAACAGAAAAAGGACATTAGGAAAAAAAAAGAAAACAAAAACCTAAGGATATTATTTGAAAAAAATATGGGCTTTAGTTAAACAATAATGTATCATACTGGTTCATTAATTGTGACAAGTATACCATAATAATATGAGGTGTTATAAATAGGAGAAACTGTACGGAGGGTATTGTTCTCTAAATCTAAAACTGTGTTAAAATTAACATGTTTATTTTTTTAAATTACACATAAACAATTACTAACTCTAAAATATAAAATACTACAAATTGAAAAGAAAAAAACAACTCAAAGAGAGGGAAACACTATTAACAGGATATCTACAAGAGAGAAAATCCAAATGACCATAAAATTTAACCAATAAACCAAAAGAAGACACTGACCTTACCTAATAAAAATTAAAACATGATACTCTTTTATAACCATCAGTTTGGCCTACAATTAAATGAGTAAAAACACCCAGTGTTTACAAGCATACAGAAAAATGGACACTCTCCTACATCTTGACTGAGTGTGATTGCTATGACCTTTTACAAAGTATGAATAATATCTATCACAATAAGAGACAAACATACATCGTTACCTAGCAATTGTACTTTCCCAATCTATCCTACAGCAATAAAAGCACCACAATGAAAAGACATACACATTGTTACATTGTAATGTTGTAAAAAAACATTTTTAGTGGTGAAAAATTAGAAACAAACTTAATGTCCATCAATAGGGTAATGGTTAAATAAATTATGGTATATAGAGACTGTAAAATACTATGTAGTTACGAAAAAGAGAAAATGTCTATTAACCTAGAGAGATGCTATGAAGTTATTTTAAGTGACAAAAGAAATTGTAGAGTAATATGTACAGTGTGATAGTATTTTTACAACCTTTTCTATGTGCCTCTAAGTTTAAATATTTTTGGAAGCCTGCACATCTGGCTGTTAACATCAGTTATCACAGGAGAATGGAATGCAGCTGTAAATTTAATATCTTGTTATTACACACACACACACACACACACACACACACACACACACACGAATAAAATAAAATAAAATAAAACCTCAAGCATGACTGCCATATGTTACATTTAGCTGTGGGATGTTCAGGAAAAATGAATGGGAGAGCTGCAGCAATTGACTTACATGATCGCTGTTTAGCAGCATTTCTGTAACACAGTAAAATGCGAAGATATTCTCCTTGGGATCACAGTAACCTACTTCTTACATTAAGAGAAAAAGCACCAAGGTGTTTATTTTTATCTGTGACCTACATGAAAGAAATGAGCCCAGGAAGTCTGTATTTGCTCTCATATAGGTGAGACTGCTAACTTCCTAGAAGTTGGGGAAGAGTTCACATCAACTTGTGATAATTCAGAAAAATAGTATTTTAGAAAATAAATGAAGTCCCACAAACATAAGTATCAAATCACACACAGGGAGGACCCAAAACAAGAATTTCAATTCAGTTGATGTTGGCAACCACAGGACATGGCTGAAGCCAGTTCAATCAGCAACAGTAGCAGGGTACAGCAAAAAGACACAAACCCAGTTGGATAAGTCTAGAAAGAAAAAGCCAGAAAAGGGAAAATGTAGTAGAACATTTCAAAACTGTTCAATTTCTTCTACACACAACACAGCCAAAGCTTTATTCAGCCACACAAAGGAAAGATGGTGTCTGAAGCTACTCAATCCAATCTTAAATGTATGGCTATACTTATAATCAAACACTGTTTGACACAGCAGTGTCAATGAGTATGTTTTGACAGAAGGGAGGGAGGGAAAGAGGGAAGCAATTAAAAGTAAAGTTACAAAAGATAATGTTGAAACTCTGAACTAGGGAAATAGCCATTTTTTCTTTTAAAAAATTTTATTGATACATAGAAATGACATGTATTTATGGGGTACATATGATATTTTGATACATTCATACAAGGTATAATGATCAAATTAGGGTAACTGAGGTATCCATCACCTCAAATATTTGTCATTTCTTTGTGTTTAGGATATTTCAAATCTTTTCTTCTAGGTGTTTTTAAAAATACAATAAATTACTGATAACTATAGTCACCTTACTGTGCTATCAAACACTCCAGCTTATTCCTTCTATCTATACTTTTGTACCCACTAAACAACCTCTCTTCATTCTCACCCCCCATTTTTCCCAACCTCTGATAACCACAATTCTACTCTCTACCTCTATGAGGTCAACTGTTTTGACTCCCACATATGAGTGAGAATGTGTGATAAGGAATAACTCATCTTTAATTTGAAAGACTATGATATAGAAAGGCAGACCTTTTTGAGTCTTCATGGACCGAGAGAACAGACAGAAGGAAAATTATATAAATATCTGTACCCAACCTGGTTAGCACAGTCTTGCAAATTGAAGGAAAAGATGTCCCCAACTGTAGTAAACCTGTAGAATGAGTTTTATGAGCAAGCTTGAAGTATATCCCCTGGACTTTATAGTAAGTTCTCTAGACATATGAATACAAGACAAGATGCTAAAAGGAACAGGTACAAAGGAATCCACATGCCAGATAAGGATATCAGTGTATTTCAGATTAGAACTTCAGAAATATTAAGAAGACAGGCAAGAGTCAGGCCTCAGAAGTGGCAAAATTACAGTGCTTTCCTTTGTAACCATGGCTGTCACATGAAGGGCGCATCTTAACTCCAAAGATGTCAGGAAGAAACAAAGTGTTTTAAAAGGTTTACTTACACACAAGGCATTTGCTGAAGCAAAAGAATAAAGTAGAAAAGAATAATATTCTGTGACCAGACAGAACAAAAATTAACATTAAGAGATTAGCAAATGTATCCACTCTGGCTTAAAGATCACTTTTGGTTCTTGTCATAGACCCCTCAAAACGCTTTGAAAACAACAACAAAACATCAAAACAAAACACACACAAAATTAGTTTTTCCCTAGAAACGTTAAGTCTCCCTCAATGAGGTAATTTTGAAAGAAAAAGGATGTGGGGACAAGGGAGAATAATGGAAGGAGTGCTGGAACAAAAGTGAGAAACCTTAGGTTCTAGTCTTGGCTCTGCCCCGATTCACTGTGACACCCTGGGGTTTTCTATAACATTCTTTATGACATGAGAGGGGTGAAGTATCCCATTCCAATACTTTAAGTGCTATAACTGAAATGTGTTTCATTTTGCTTTAAATGGAAATTTACTTGTTCTTATGGTTCTGAGTTTGAGCCACTTTCCCATATTTTGCTTCTGAAAATAAGGCTATAATAAATTCTTCATTACAAATTTTTGTAATATTTTAAATTCTTACCTGGAACTGCAATGGTCTAGGCAAGTGTTTATAAACTTGTTTTACAATGCACTTTGATCAACAGGCTGGTTACACAGAAGACTGATGTACAAAATAGCAAAGGGGGCCTGCATTGGTGAAGATAAGAGAAGCCATGGTATGGAGAACAAGAACAAGGGCTACAAAAAGTCAAGTTCTGCCCACTCAACTTCCCCACTGTGTTTTCCAAGAGGCTTCTGTGGGCTGCTTCTGAAGCCCTAAGACTCCTAAGATTAACAGTGCAAGTCAAGGTTCTGTGAGAGGTTTTACCCCAAACAAGTGGGCACACACATTTGGCAACAAAGGTTGAGGAACACAACTCTGTTTAAACCACTGTAAAACCTCTGTTTCTACAGTGAGGGAACTAACACCATTTGGCCTTCAGTTGGTAACAATTAATCACAAATGCATATAAAAGACTGAAAAGGCTGCTACAGTGGTCTGTTACAGTTTTCCAGGTTACCCAAAATGTGCTCATGTGAATTTTTTGTTTCAAGAACTATCAAAATGAAAATACAAACATAAAACCAAAACTGTGTGGAAACTGCAGACCCACAAGAATATGCCTTTCACCCTAACCCCTTTTTGATTAAAACTGATTTCAAGAAGGGCAATGCAATCTCCGTTTTCTTTCTCAGACGTCTTTAAGATATATATTAAATCTGTGGAAAGTCGCTTTACTGAATAACTGGCACAGACTTCAATGATGAATACATCAAGAATCTCAGCTTCAGCCCAATCTGTTCCCCTACTAGGATTCAGCTGCTCCTGGGCCTTTAGGGCGACCCAAGGGATTGCTCCCACCCACAGCCCACCTGAGGCCTGTTTGTGTGAGTCAATTTGTAAGAAGTCTGGTGCGGAAGCAAGAAAGGGCTATACGAAAGTCAAAATATGGGGTAGCAAGCCCTGTAGATTTCTCTAAGCCATAAGGAGAGAGAGGTGGTAGGCCAGTGGTTCCTAAATGCACAGGAGAACATCTAAATAAAGAAGTCTCTCACTCAGTCAATATTTATGGAGTGCTTACTATACATTCCATGTGTTGTTCCAGGGAGTGGCAATACAGCAGTGAAAGAGCCAAGGTTTTCTGCCTCTGGTAGGAAGGAGAATAGTACATAAATAAGTTGTAAATCTTAACAAGTGCTATGAAGGAAATAAAGAAGGCATGTGGTAAGTGGGGACAACTTTGAATAAAATATAAAGGGAAGACCTCCACAAGGAGGGACATGGGAGATGACAAGAAAAGATGAGAAAATGGAATGAGAAGGAGAAAGACATGTCCAGGAAATAGCAAGAATACAAGTCTTATGGCAGGAGAAAGCTTGGCACCTATGGGGACCAGAAGGCCTGCAGTGTAGTGGGAGCCTATTGAGAGTGGGTGGTACAGCAGGACAGGCCAGGTTCCCTCCCACGCCACAAGGGTTTGCATTCAATCCTCAAAGCTATGGGAACCCACGGGATGACTTTAAACAAATAATTTATTTTACTTACTGCTTTAAAATATCACTCTGCTGTGAAAGGATGGAGTATACAAAGCAAGAGTGTGTAAAGGGAAAATAGAATTATCTTGCAGTCTGCCAGGAAGAAAATGATGGTGTCTGGGACCAGGGGTGGCAGTGAGAATGAGACAAGTAAATAGTTTCAAAGTTTATTTTGGAAATAGAATTGCTGATGGGTTGGTTATAGGAGGTAATGGAAAAGGCAAAATCAAGAATGACTCCTAGGTTTTAGCTTAAGTAATTGGATGTGTGGTGATGGTTTAGGAAAGGGGTAAGGGAGAAGTTAGCACAATCCTAGGAGAATAATATGAGATGTTGACTAGTATTACCCAAACATTAGCTGGAGATTTCCTAACTCTTAAGACCTAGGTAGGATAACCTTGAGATCTCAGATCTATAGTCTGGGAAGGAGTGAATTCCATGATTTCTCTTTTTTCCCAAGGGCTTAGGATCTCATCACTGTCTTGTGTTTCTGCCTTCTGTGTCCTCACCTCCAACCTCCATTCATCCCTCTCAGCCTTTTCCCTATTTTCTTTTTCTTTTTTTATTTTAAAAATGTGTGTATGAAGCCAGACATAGTGGCTCATGCCTGTAATCCCAGCACTTTGGGACGCCGAGGCGGGCGGATCATGAGGTCAAGAGATCGAGACCATCCTGGCCAACCAAAATGGTGAAACCTTGTCTCTACTAAAAATACAAAAATTAGCTGGGAGTAGTGGCACACACCTGTCGTCCCAGCTACTCAGGAGGCTGAGGCAGGAGAATCGCTTGAACCTGGGAGGCGGAAGTTGCGGTGAGCCAAGATCACGCCACTGCACTCCAGCCCGGTAGACAGCAAGACTCCATCTCAAAAAAAAAAAAACTGTGTGTGTTTTCTTACCTGGTCTAGATTTTATATCTGGTCTAGATTGCATCTGACTTTTAATAACAATATTTATCATACACCTGTAATAGGCCAGAATTCTATTTGCTAAGGATAGAGAAGAGTGCAAAATGGACATGGTCTCTATCGCCAGGTAGCTCAAGGGTCTCAAGGTCTTTGATTTATCATTTCAGCTGCAAGAGAAACCAATATACTTGAGTTAGCCTGGATCTCCTGTAAGCCTTTTAAAAAATAAATAAAACATAATGAAAGGTCTAACTGAAGCTCTATCAGTGGCCCTATTTTCATAGCTTTTCAAGTGAAGTCTCATATTAAATGAAATAACCCATCTTAAGGTGTCCTGTACATGATCTTGTGCAATGTAGGCACTGAGGGAGCAGCATTCATCCCACCCGTTTTTGAGGGATCCATTTAAACCAAGTTTTACTGTCCTTCTAAACTGGGATTCTGCAAGATAATCAAGCTCTAATGTCCAGAGGCATCAGTTAATGGAGTGAATTAATTTCACTTCTATGCATCCAGAAGTGTACTACCTATGTACCACTCTCAGGAGACAAGAAAACAACTATTGAAGTCGTTTTCAGTAGCGCTTGCTTCTCTCATGCGAACCTCAACTGAAGTTGAGAAAGGTTGGAGGATAGTGTCGCTTTCACCTTCTATTTTAAAAAAGCAAGGTTAAATTGAGGGGAAAATCTAATTTGGTAAAGGCACAGACCCTAGAACAACAATAAAAAAAGTAAACCAGAAGCCAAAAGGACTCCAGAGAACTAAGGAAGCAAAGAGAAAAAGTTAGATTCACTAAAGGTGAGTGCTCTAAGCAAAACATAACTGCAGAGTCCAGGGCGGAGGAAACATCAATCAGACTAAAATCAAATACAGTGCAGTTAAAACCAAAACAAATGCCCCTGTTCACAGAAAGAGACAGACCAGAAAAGTTTACAAAATATTATGCTTCTGTGTACTCCTCAGAGGGCTTCAAAACATTTGATACAACCTGCTAAATGCTCAAATACCCTGCGATGTTCTAATTCAACAAAGGGAACAGGGCACGCCACTAAAAATCTCAAGACTGAGAAGTTATCCAGATGAGAAAGCTTTATGTCAGAAGTTAATTTGAAATTCCAAAAAGTGCTTAAAATCATTTATTTTAATTACTCAGTGTCTCTTTCCCAGACAGGAAATTACCTAACTCAAGGACATAGAAACTCATCATGGTTTTATTCAAAGCTGACAAAGACACAACAAAAATTAATCTGTAAAGCCTCATTAATACTGAAGTTAACATGTAAATGCCTACATCCATATAGTTCAATTGCATGAGCCACACATGCAATAATTCATACCATATAATTTATATCATATATGAATTATAATTCATAATTCATAATACCATCTAATTCATATCATTACCAACAGGGTTTATCACAAATTGACTTTAAGCAAGTGATATAAAAAGTAGATTTATATTTAATGCACTGTTGTAAGTTGCACCAATTGCCAGTGTTAACACTGGCAGCATTTGATGCCAAAAAGGCTTTTAAATACTTGGAAGGAGAATGCTTTCCAAAACTGTTAGGAAAAATTGTTTTAAAGGAAATTGGGAACAAAAAGAGAGAGAAGAAAATTTTTTTTCTCTTGTAATTTAATATTCTGTAGAGAAACCATAAAGCATACTCTAAAGAAAATATATTTGGACTTCTCAATCAAGGACAGAAGAAAACAAGGTGCTCTTCCCTCCTCTCTTCTTCACGATTCATCAGTACAACTAGGAGGTGTGGCTGGGGTGAAGTACTCAGCTTTCAGACACAGCAAGTGGTAACACTCGAGGATATTAGCTCATTTTCAGATGAATTTTCATTCATTTTTAAAATGAACACCACCTGTCTGAATTGTCAGGTAGATTTTTAAAATGAAATACAGTGAACAACAATAACAATGAAAGTTGATCCCTAAGACTATCTTTCTTCACACAACCAATTACTGAATTTCACAATTTCACAAAATTTGTAATTTGCAAGGATGCATCTAATAATCTCCTCTGGCCACTCTCTACCATTTAAAATAAATTCAGGTAAAATTATCAGAGATGATTGCAAATAAAGGTACCTATTATGCTCTCCTTGATCTGTAACTTGACTTTTGATAATAATGCTAAGTTATTCCAACATATTTTAAAGTCCTTGGACATTGAGCTTGTTCAAATACCATTGCCAACGAAGATTTGGATCGCCCACATACTTATGCCCCTAATATATGAAAGTCATAAGTCAATAAGCCTTCAAAACATGGAGGACCTATTTACTTATCCTTTTTCAAGTAATTATAAATAGTGGAGGCTAGAGCCCAAGTTCTGGGTCCCACTGAATTCAAAATATGACTTTCTAATTTCTAAGGTCATAATTTTATGACCTTAACCTCTTTATACCTTAATTTTCTCACCTAAAAAGGAAAATATCTTCTGCATAGTGCCATTACAGAGATTAAAAAAGATGATTTATACAGTGTTTTGTACTCAGTGTTTTTGTATAGTTTGTGGTACATGGAGCTAAACAAATAACTATAATTATTGTGAAGAAATTATGGATTTTAGGATATCATAGTTTGAATACTTACAAATACAACAGCTACGTTGGTTTTAGGAACTATTTAAGGTAGCTTACAAAGATATTTAAAATACAAAGTCACTAAGTCAAAATGTCAAAACTAAGTCAAAACTAAAAGAAAAGGGAAAAAAAAGATGAGGTTTAAAAAAAACGCAAAATATCAGAAAAGATGAGCTTTATCCCTTACATATAGTATGAGTCTTAAGACGGAATAATGACTTAGGAAAATAAATCAATAATCAACTGATACTAAAGCAAGACAGGAATTTTTCCCGAGAATTATTCAAAAGAGGACAACGAATGGAACAAAAACATCAACAATACCCTTATAAAAGATAAATTTCACAATCTATTTCTCAATATAGTTTCTGCGCAAATTGCAGCTACACATTTTCTTCAGAAGTCCCATACTAAGCAACCACAAGCACTTTTTGAATCTGAGAAATTATTAATATAACTGTTTGTGCTGAGTTTGTAAAGGAATTCCCAAAGGAACTCTTCTTGCATGAAGCAGAAATCTACAATTGTTACCCCATCAAACAAGCACACACACTCTGTACTGATTCTTTTAAAAGAGGGTATTCATGGAGAAAGGAGAAAGCAGGTAATTTTTGAATGAATGCAAAACATTTCTGCAAAGAAAGCAAGAATCATACTAGAGGTCATAAGTGTAAGGACTCTGTAGAATTTAAGCTTTAACACCTCCTCATGCTTGTTAAACTCTGTTTTCTCTTAGTAATCAATGTCAAAACCCTGAAAATGAAAGGGACAACAAATTACAAATATTGCATTCCACACCACTGCCGGTTTGGAAAGGAAGAAAGGGAAGAGAGGGGAAGTCTGTGGGAGCAGACTGAAGTAGTCCCTGCACCAGATATGTCCTGGAAAAGTTGAGCAGATGGCTAAAAAAAGATACAGAAATATCTCAAACAAAGAAAAGAAGAATAATATCTGACTGTTATTGAGTGCTGAGCCCTTTAAGCTGAGTGTATCATTTTAAGTTTACAACAACCTTATGAGGCTAGTACTATAATTATACCCTTTATGCAAATAGGAAAACAAACACAAAAATGTTAAATCATTTACTAGCATTTCCACAGGGTTTGCAAATACTAGAGCCAGGATTCAAAGTCAAGCAGGCAAACTCCAAAGCCCTTTTACATTGCTGCACATTAGATGAAAAATCTACTCACACATCTGACCCAATGTCTCACTATCCGAGTTAGCTTTGAACTTTAAAGAGCTAACCTTTAGATGCCTGCTCCATCACTGAGAAAAATTATTGAGGTCACTGTAGATAAGAAGTTACAGGTATTCATATCTACCCATGAAATGTGACATTTATGGAGTTCTTAATCACTGGGCCAGCGACCCAACATTCACTCTTTAAATTTATGGGGACTTTAGACACCATTTAAAATGTTAAGCAAAAACCTATCACCAACTTAAGGCATACATCCCATGACTGCTTTGCTCTCAAAGGCTGCAGAATCTTCCTAAATAACAGGCTTAGAATAATCTACATAGAATTAGTGTGTCATTTGGTAAGGTATGGGCAGTTATGATATACATAAACTGTTCTTGTGGGTTAAGATATCTTTGTCCCAACCAAGTGGTAAAATTTTGTTCTAAGAATGGGGCTACTCTTTTAAAAATTTAATCAAGGGAGAAAAGAAGATAACCATATAAGACTAGTCATTAAAGTCTACCACTGTCCTATTCAAATATCAAAAGACAGGGTAAACAAGATGGACATAAAATAGTACTGAGATAACTTTCTCATTATCTTCAACACACATTATTGTGCAATAGTTGTTATAACCCTCAGTTCTGTAAAAAAATTTCATTGTTTTGTTACCACTCTTACTAACTTATCTAACATTTATATGAGAACAATGTTTAAAGTGTTGGTCATCACTATTAAGAAATAAAGGTACAGACTCCTTTCAATTTGCTTATTAGGTAAATAACTATGTAAGAAGCTCATCCTATGACTATAACAGGCACATCCTACAGGATAGGAATTAACGAAAGGAAAATGGAACAAAGTAAGGTCCCTGTCCATTAAGGGCTGATACATTAAGATGAAAAAAATTGGAAGTTATAATGAATTACAATTAAATCTAAGTCAACCATATAGTTGGATGTGTTTCAAGATTTTAAAATCAGAGAGTATAAAAGGAAGAATAAAATGTTTGAAATTTTAGGTTAGATCATTTAGAGAAAAATAAGTATAATAGAATTCAACTGTCTTAATAAAAGTTTCTGAAGGCCTTAATAAACTCTGTCTTAGAGCTAGGCATGGTGACATGGACCTGCAGTCTCAGCTATTCAGGAGGCTGAGGCGGGAGGATTCCTGGAGCCCAGGAGTTTGGGGCTGCAGTGCACCATGATCTCACCTACAGATAGCCACTGTGCTCCAGCCTGGGCAACACAGCCAGACCCCATCACTGAAAGAAGATAAAATAAAACAAACAAACAAAAATCCAAGCTCTATCTCTGCAATAAAATTTAGGAAATGAAAGTTTGATGTGAGCAAATGTAAGGACAACCTTAATGATTGGGATGATTAAATTTTGGTGAAAAAACACAACTTTTCCAGATCTAAAATCTGAAACATCAGTCAATTAAATATTGACCATCTTTTGACAGAACCAACTGCAAAAATTGTGTATGGAAAGAAGAGGTAACTGAATAGACCTTCAGGCCTTGTGACGCTAAAAAGAGAATGAGAAAGACCGTAAGACAGGCAAAGCAGGGGGGAAAGAATCTAAGCAATTTTAAGGAACGATAGGCCATTTCTTTCTAATATGTTTGTAGACCTTAAATAAGTGTTTTAATATAATGGTTTTCATTTAAAATCAGCTCTCAATTCTCCCACTCGGGAGTTGAACAATACGTGCATTAATGTAATTGAGAAGGTATTTCTATCTTGTTGAATTTGCTGTTAAAACTATTTTGCAATGTGGGTACCTACCAACCTTCAGGTGTACCTGGTAAAAAGCCAAACTTGGAATGAACCAGCAAGTGTTCTGCTAATCTATCAAGTAAACAATCCTCAAGTAGATAGCCCTGAGTTGACTTTTCCATCAGGCCGAACTTCAATTTTGAAAATAGCTACTTAAAATAAAGCCTTAAAATATATGCCAATAATGTAAAGGTATCAGAAGCCTTATTTCTGAGTTCCACATCATGATTTTGTTTTAAACCTGTCAATCAACAAGCCTTTAGGAAGACAATTTTTTATTAGACATTAATAATGTGTTCATTATGCCCACCACATGATTAGTAAAAAATGAAGAACTGGCCTAGGTGTCAGAGTAAACAATTATGAAAAACAATCACTTAAACTTTTGGTTTCCATGCCTCCTAATTTCACAGAGATGTGGTAAGAACATGATAAAATAATGGATATAAGTGTTTCTCTTAAAGTCATTCAAATTCAAGAAACTATTATTATAAGCCTAATATGTGTATCCTAAGAACCTCTCAATGGCATAATAATGAGAATAGAACATATTAAAGAGATCATTGATGCATTTCTATAGGTCAAAAAACTAGATCACAATAAAACAACAACAACGCCCATTCCAGTAGTTCAGTTAATTCACATTAAGCACGTATAGAGTGCCTACTACATCCTGAACTTGTGGAGATACTTCCTGTGGTCTGGGGAGGGAAAAATTAATAAGAATGGTACTCAATATTTGGAGCTTAGAGTTGTTCCACTGACTATAAATGCATATTATCTGGTAAATAATGAAAATGATCATACTGTATGAGCTGGACAGTTACTTTATTTGACCTCATAAAGCAGACATAACATAAAAATATGAAACTGATGCTACCATCTGAATATCCATTAAACATCCACATAACAAATTTCACTTCTAAAAATACATCAGCTTGAATAAAACAAAAAGCAAACCCAAAACAAAATAAAACAGTAAACTCCTGCTTTGAGTTCTTAGATAATTATCTTATTTCTTCAATTGATATGTGCACATGAAGTTTAAGAGTCAACTCTTTACCCCCTCGGACACTTGGATGCAACAGAACCACCTCCAGCCCAAAGTGGTTATGATTTGAATAGCAGGTCTCAGACAAGTTGGACTTTACCTTAACTGGAATTTATCTAACTCAAATACTGCCAGTGCCATTTACTATTTTTATTGAATAGAAAAAAGGCTCAAAATAAACTTGGACTATACTCTTGGGGATTGGGAATTCACAAATTCAAGGAAGAAACTTTTGGTTCCAGAGTTGAGTTACAAAGGAAAAAAAGTATCTCAGCATCTCAAAAATTGCTCAGAAAGGAAAAGTTATCTTTGCATTATAAAGAAGTTCAACACAAGAAGTATTGTCTCGAGTGTACAGCAAAATTTTTACTCTACTTCTGATAGGAAGAACACAAATGCGTGCTTGAAGCTAAAAAGGATAGTTTCTCAAAACTTGTAATTTTGCCTTTGTGATTTTTTTCCTAACTAAATTGAAACTGACCAATGAGATTTTGAAAGAACTCCATTGTTCAACAGTATCCTATAATCATAGAAGTAGTTCTCACTAATCACTGAAATAGCTTAAATAATTGGAAATTACAATTAATACCACTTGAAGCCCTGCCAACCTAAAAGACACAATTTTGCAGTGGAAAAAGAAAATTAGAATGCTTAATTGCAAAAGGAAGAAAAGAAATATTCTGACTGAAAGAATGAACTAAATTTGGATTAAAATTATATTTTTTTGTCACAATATCACAATCATTTGTTTCAATCAAGAGCAGGGGTGGGTAGGGGGTGGGTGGAGAAAAGGAGAGAGGGATCAAAACACCTTGCTTAGTAATAGTCCCTTCCTATGTCTCTTTCCGTCCCAGGAGTGTCCCTAGGAACACTGCATTGCCAGCCCATTTCTCACTGACCCAGCAAGCACACACAAATTTTCCTATCCTGGAAATCTTTGCCTCTAAGAGAACTAATAACATGATCCCATTGCACTTACACTTCAATTGAACTTGCAAATGAAAATTGCAGACTAGGATGATCAATTGTATTTCTTGGCTTGATTCAACTTCAGAGCCTCACCGCCAAAACGCTGACTGTGTAAACTCACTGAAACTAATCTGAGCCTTTCTTTAAGCAAGTTCTATCCTGATCAGGTTACTTTTATTTATTTTTTTCATCAAAATGAATGCAAGCTCAAATACTGGGTGGAGTTAGCCCCTATGATTATTACAAAACACTTATCAACCAGAGTGAAACTATGAAAGGATTAGATCCTGAAGACTGTCCTCTTTAATAGTCCTAGCAGCCAGGGACAACAACGAAAATAAAATTTATTATGTGCCTATTCTGTGCCATGCACTGTGCTTGATCTTAAAATATAAGTCAAATAAAACAAAAGTGCTCCCCCAAAGCCACATCATTTATTCAATAAATTAATGTGCCAAGCACTATTTTATATGCTGAGGCTAACATCAGTGAACACTATACCCTTTTGAAGCTTGCATTCCAGTGGGCATAAACAGGCACTTTTAAAAAAATCAATAAGAAAATAGTGTGGTATTTTAGATGGTGATAAAAGTCTATAAAATAAAATTTAAAATAAGCTGGGAAATGGGTAGATAATGCCAATAGTGGGAGAGTCTTGACTTTTTAAAGAAGGTGGCCAGGAAAGTTCTCACCAAGTAATGTGGTATTGAAACATGAGTGAACATCACCTTTGATATGAAGGTGGAGGTGAGGAAGCAAGCCAAAGTGGCTATCTGGAGAAAAAGTAATTGAGGCAGAGGGAAAAGCCAGTGAAAATGGCTTGGGCCTGGAAGGAGGACCAGCAAGAAGATCGGTATAGCAAGGAAAGAGAAAGAGATAAGGTCACAAAAGTTTATTTATATATATATACATACATATATGTATATTATATACATATAAAAGTGGTTGGCATGTTAATATATATTATATATGTGTATATATATTATATATATATAAGGTATGTATACTATAGATATACATATGCTTTGATCAGTGAGGAGGCTATTACGATACTCCAGGCAAGAGATGATGGGGAAGGGACAAGGGTGATAGCAGGGCGACAGGGTCAGAGCCTGAACATGTAAGTTAGAGCTCTCTGATTATATGCAACAGAGAACCATTCTACCAAAAGAAAAAACCCCACAGAATACTGGTGAATCTCATGAAATTGACAGGGAATATAGAAAACCAGACTTGGAAACAGGATAGGAGCAAGGCCAGGGATTACTTACAGGGCAATATCTCTGGAATACATGAGCTCCAACTGTTGCTTCCAGCTTTGCACCATTCCACTCAAGATTCAATTAACCAGGAAAATCCAGCTTTCCAAGCTTAGGCCACATGCCTATTTCTTGGCTCATACCCAACAGAAGGTGAGAATCAAGGGCTTCTCCAGCAGGAGTCCAAGGCAGTTTGATTCATTAGCCCCAGTTCCTCAGGACTGCCCTCAGTGGGAGAGAGAGAACACCCCAAAAGGAAACCTGGATGCTAATAGGACGGAAGAATGAATGCTAAGAAGCCTAGACTAGGAAGTTATTTATGCTCGTTAGATACTATTTGCTATCTAGTGGATAAAGGCAGAATTATAAGTTAAAGATATCTCAAAATAAAACTGTTTCACAAATTGACCCATACTTTTCAGTAAAAAGATATTGGTGATGTCCAGTTGTCATTTTACCCTCTCTCGATATAAACATAATCCTGGTTCTTACCAGACTTTCGTGGAGATTATTTCATTGCTAAGTGGTCACACAAAGTTTTTGCTTGAAAGGCCTTAAATCTCTAGATATGCCATTTTGAAAATATTTAATTTGCTTTTAGGCCTGCATAATACATAAAACATATCTGCTACACCTTCCTCTCAGAAGAATCAAAGGAAGTATATTTTAACCGGTTCATAGATGAATAACCTTGCGACATTCTGACTATAAACAGCCGAATAAAGGTTCAAATATGTCATCTTAAATCATTCTTTTCACTTTCGTTAGATAGTTTATTTCCTTTGAACAGAAAATATATGTGTGAAAACATAATAGTCACTCATTCTTTTAGTAACAGAATATGCAAACCCTCCAGCTCATATCTCCAGGGTACAAGCTGGTGGTATGAGCCTCAGACCTTCCAAAAAATTGACTGATCTGATCTAGTCAATTTTACCACTTAGGAATCCACATCTAGAGATGCCAGGTCTTCCCATTTTTTAAAAGAAGCTGGGATTTCAGATATTTTAATGTGAAACCTGTAGATTTTAAATGCTGGAAACGTTGGGGTTTGGGTTGTTTTTGTTTTTACTTCTGTTTTAATATTTGAACACCATGCTGAAAATTTTAAAACATTTTTTCAACTCTGTATAAGTCAAATAAAACACCTAAGTGTGACCTCTCTGGTCTCCATTCCAAATACCTTCAAGGTGTGATCAGACCTCAATAGAGATCCCTAGACTTCTTTTGACTATTTCCAATAATAACAACACAATCTTTTTTTCCCCTCATGGGAACCAGATTAAGTCTATGGCAAAGACATGTGATTCTCTGATAATTCCCATTATACTCCAACTGCAAGCACAAAATGATGTATGCATTTAAAGCAATTTAAAAATGACATTTTCCAGTGAAGATATGGAAGTACCCTGGCTTGCTGCTGTCTGTATAATGTCCAGTACCACAAAGGGAGTGTTGTGAAACTAGTTAGGGTGAGACCGCCTTGCTGATTGGAATAGCCCATGAGAAACACATGAACTTACCTAAAAGAGTCACTTAAGCAATGAAGTAACTGACGCTAAGAAAAAAAAAAAAAAAGTATGCTGAAACAGTACCTCAGGGGAGAAAGCCACAATTAGAAAGAAGGCTGTTGTTGATTTCCGCAGCCCCAACCTTCTTCCTCAGCCTGCCTTCCTAGTTCTTTTAGATGAATTGGCTTCTTTAAGTCAACTGAACACCATGAACACCAGGCCATGAACACAATGGACCGAAAAAAAAAAAGCAAATTTCCAAAAGCAGTTGAGAAGAAATTTTTATGGAATGTGCTCAGAGAATTGGTTAGTCAGTAGACGTTTATGTAAATATTTTTAAAGGTATTTATAAGTGACCTAATCCAGACAACAACGCTTCCTTTTGCATTTTTTGCTCAGCACAGTGGAAGCTTTATTCACAAACTCTATGTGAAAGAAACATATTTTTCCATCTCGTGGCTAAGTATCTGTAGAATCATTTCCTTTCTACAATGCAAACTTGGCCCATGGCTTATCCACCTACTCAGGTGAATGGCAAACCACAATCGGGAGAGGGAACAATGGGGCACTGCCCTGAGAAAGTGCTTTTTGCCTTCTCAAAACATTCACAAACATTAACCAATTGATTGGTAGGTGAAGTTGGCCTTAAAAAAAGAAAAGAGAGAGAGAGAGAGAGAAAACTACAGCTGAAGAGATTTCAAAGCTTTCTCTACAAAGAGATTCAGTGTCTGAGTCTGAATCGGAACTTGGACCTTCCTAACATTAGCAGTTCAGAAATTCAACTCATGTAAACATTTGAAAGGTCAGCTGTTCATCAAATACTTTTCCAACTACAGCAAATGTATCCTTACTAAGTTTCTTTTGTGAAAGTTCCAAGGTGCTGAACACTCATCCATTGCCACCAATAATTAACAATTCCAAACAACCTAAAGACAGAGAACTTTTTGTAGGCATTTTGAAATTTCAGACTATCTTAGAATGTGGAAGTGGTAATGGGCAAAAGGCATGCTAGGAAAAAGAATATCAGGCTGAAATTTTTTCCCAAGATTGGTTCTTCCCTTTTTCAAACAGATTTGCAGAAATAAGAATATAGTTTGTCCTTTTCAAATAAAGAGTTGGTGCTTCCTGGAAATGGGCAGAGAAGTAAAAACCAAGCAAAACAATATTGTTTGGTCTAATAGTTAAGATTCAACAAAACTTGGAGGCATAAATGGGCACTACAGTCATTCCTTATTCTATCCAGTTAACTTTGCTTCAAATATATCTGCCCAGAGTTTAATGACTTAAAAAAAATTACCTGAAGTTCATATCTACCATAAGTTATTTCCCTCACATTCTTTCTGCATATTCAACATGTACAAAAAATCACAAGTCTAATTTAAACAATACCATTTATCGTCGAACTTGAGAACTGAACAGCTACCAGCTTTAAAAGATTTCCCCAGGTCTCACACCCACACACTATTTTATACTAGTATCTACATGGCCACGGTTAATGTGACAGGGTTATGTGATGATCTATGTGGTACGTCACCAAGAAGAGAGGACTCTTGTGAAAGCAGGATTTAAGTCTCTATGTCAGATTCAAAATTAATTTGAAATAAACGGTAGACCTAAATATAAAAAACTATTAAACTTCTAGAAGAAAATCTCTAGAAGACATTGGGTTAGGCAAAAATTTCTTAAGCAAGACACAATTAGCACAATAAATAAAAAAAAAAAAACAGGTAAAATGAAGTTAATCAAAATTTAACATTTTTGCTCTCCAAAGACACAATTAAGGAAATGAAGCCATTGGAAAGCAGCAGCCAGGGCTGCTTACCTCCAAGGCCGAGGTCCTTAACAAAGGCTTCAGGGTGACCAAGAACATGAGCAAGCCAGGGTACAGCCACCGCTGCCACCCCACCAAGCATACAAAGTTCAAGCTGCCATGTGGAAAGTAGTCAAGAAGGAATGAGCCTTCTATGCATAATAAAACCCCATAATTTAAAAATAAAATAAAATGCAAGCCACAAACTCTGAGAAAATATTTGCAAACCATATATTTGAAAAAGGGCTTGAATCCAGAATATTTCTGAAAATACATACAACTCAGTAGAAAGAAGATATGCAACCCAATTTTTTAAAAAAGTAAGCTAAAGAGTTGCACAGTCAATGACAGAGGATATGCAAATGAACAATAGGCCTAAGAAAGATGCTCAACATCATTACTCATCAAGAAAATGTACATTAAAACTACAACAAGAATGACCACTAAACATCTACTAGAACAGCTAAAGTTAAAAAGTCTGACAATATCATGTGTTACAAAGGATAAGAACAACCAGACTCTAATATATTGCTGGGGAGTGCAACACAGTATAGCCACTTTAGGAAACAGTATGGCGGATCCAGCAAACCCACTTCTGGGTATTTACCCAAGAGAAATGAAAACATATTTCCACACAAAGAATTTTACATGAATACTCTTAACAGCATTACTGATAATCGCCAAATACTGGAAATAACTCAGATGCCCATCAACTGGTGAGTGATTAAACAAATCAGAGTATATGTATGATATGAAATACTACTTATCAATAAGAAAGAAAAAACTATTGATCAAAACAAGAATACAGATGGATCTTAAAAGCTTTATATTAAGCAAAACAATCCAGACTAAAAAGACTATCATATTGTATGATTCCATGTATATGACAATCTGGAAAAGGTAAGACTACAGTGACAGAAAATAAATCAATGGTTACCCGGAGCCAGAGGTCAGGAGAAAGGATAAAATGCAAAGGGGCACAAAGGCGACTTTCTAGAATAATAGAATTTATCTATATCTTGACTATGGTAAAAGTTATAATAGCTATATACAATTACCAAAATTCATTAAACTGTATACTTCAAAGAGAAATTTATTTTATGTAAATCATACCTCAATAAAGCAAAAAAAAAAAAAAGAAAAGAAATCACCATATCAGGAAGTCTTCATTTCCTCCTGTTGTTCTACAAAATCTTGCTCTTTGAAATAGTCTGGGTACTTCACAATTTCATAACAGATTCGAGGTGTCCTTTCAGAATGAATCCATTAAACACTGTGCATCTGTGATATGTTTTGATATTGTTTTAGGTCAATAAGACACATCACAAAACTGTAACAATGATTTGACTTTCTCCTTACTAACCTTCAGAACACCATTTCTTAAAGCAGGAAGACCACATCTAAAGCTGGTGTACTCACAGTGTAATGTAATTCAGCAAGCCTTCATTGAGTGAGTGTCTGTTGCCTTGAACTCTGGAACCAGACTGCTATTAAATTGATTCTAATTGCAGGTCTACCACTGAATAGTATCACCTTGGACAAGGTACTTATCTGTGCTTCAGCCTCTCCATCTATAAAATAGAGGTAAGAGCCATGCCTACCTAATAGGGTTGTTCTGAGGATTCAATGAGCTAATTCATTAAAAGTGCTTAGAACAGGGCCTAGTACATAAACAATCACCTTGCCTTTATCATTATGTGTGTGGTGCTAACATTATACAGAGGGATAAGACAGGGTTTGTTTTTGTTGTTTGTTTTGATGAGCTCACAGTTCAGCAGAGA
Organism: Rhinopithecus bieti; assembly: GCF_001698545.2. Classification (NCBI taxonomy): domain Eukaryota; kingdom Metazoa; phylum Chordata; class Mammalia; order Primates; family Cercopithecidae; genus Rhinopithecus; species Rhinopithecus bieti. The sequence goes on along the minus strand of NW_016820218.1, from coordinate 1,143,647 downwards.
GAAAGAGAAAGAATAACAACATATCACAAGGGACACAAAGAGAGAAATGTTTAAGTACTGTGAGAGCACAGATGTGTGAGCAACTTCATGGTGGTAGTGGGGAGCTTGTCAAGGAACCCTACAAAGAGCAACTAAGTTTTGGAGGAAAAAAGGGAGTTCTTCAGACAAAAAAGAATGCAAGCAATAGTTAACGATTATGTACTAAGTATCTGTTAAATGCTATACGCTCTGCGGCCGGGTGCGGTGGCTAAAACCTGTAATCCCAGCACTTTGGGAGGCCAAGATGGGCGGATCACGAGGTCAGGAGATAGAGACCATCCTGGCTAAAACAGTGAAACCCTGTCTCTACTAAAAAATAACATAAAACTAGCCGGGCGAGGTGGCGGGCGCCTGTAGTCCCAGCTACTAGGGAGGCTGAGGCAGGAGAATGGCGTAAATCCGGGAGGCGGACCTTGCAGTGAGCTGAGATCCGGCCACTGCACTCCAGCCTGGGTGACAGAGCGAGACTCCATCTCAAAAAAAAAAAAAGAAAAGAAAAGAAAAAAAATGCTATACACTCTGCTATCTATATATTTTACATGGGCCATTTCTCTTGTAATTGTTACAATAACCCCATGAGACAGATACTACAGTACCCATTTTACATAGGAGCAAACTGAGTGTAACACATTGTGAGTCACTTGCTTGAGGTCACACAACTAGTACATACCTTAAACAAGAATCCAAACTTACTCAGAAACTTCAGCAGAGAAAACAGCATTGCAAAGCATGTGGCTAGTTTTGAGAAAGTGGAGAGCTCAATGTGATTAGAACACAGATCACTCTAGAAAGATGAGTTCTTAGGGGTCCTGCAACCAGTAACTGTATCTCAGACAGGGAACTCCATTACCCTTCTCCTAGGCAGAAAGCCTCTTATGGCCTGCTGCTTCAGTGGGTATTATTTAGTAAGCATAATCTTCCTTTACTAAATCATGAAATCAGAGGTAGAGGTTTCTTAACATGTGGTTCTATGATCACATGTGTCAGAAGCCCTGGGAAACTTGTTAGATTTTCAAGGTACCATACAAGTCTATAGAATCAGAAGCTCTTTGACCCCTGAACACTCCTTTTCAGCATCCTTTTCAGGAGTTTGCTATATACACCAAAGTTTGAGAGTCTCAGTGGTGGCAGATTTACTCAGAACTCTGTCTCTTAGGGCTCCAAGAGCTGAGCTCCCAAACTTCAATGTACACACAAATCCCCTGGGAATCCTTTTAAGAATCAGATTTTGATTCAGTGGGTTGGAGGGATAAGGGGACTGAATTCTGCCAGGTGTTGTAGACATTGCCTGTCCACAGACCACTCTAGGGGTCACAGGGTTATAGAATATCCTACCCAGATTTCTTCTCTGCTTCTACTGTCTCTCCTGCTCTTGTTTATCTCCAGACTATTTTTCCTTTCCCAGGTTTAGTGCACCTTAAAACAACCTTCTATTTACTTACTGTCTAAAAATGTTGTACCTTTGCCGAGAGAAGATGATCAAACTGTTTTTATTTTCATATACTTATTGTTGAAAATGGTACTTTTAAAATATGTTTCTTGGCGCTCTGAAATTCTAGAGGAGCCTAAGAGGTCAGGCTCTAGTATATAAAATAGAGGGACTGATGATGACAAAAGTGTGAAAATGAACTTTTGTGTGATATAATGCACGTAGTCATCTTGGCCTATTAACATTTTCTTCAACACACTCTTTTAAATAACATAATGAAACTAACAGCACTGCCATCTCTGGAGTCATCAAGGATTGACTAAGGAGGAGTCTTAGTAAGAATAAATCTCCTTATTTAGAACTTAAGAACCTGAGCTCTCTGGTCTCCTGTGCAGACATGCTCTGGAAGCGTCTCCTTACTGGCACTCCTGCAGGGAAAGAGCTGTGTGCAACCAGCTGCCAAGTCTTCAGCTTCCTGGCACCAGGCAATGGTAAATGCCACTCCAGCTGAAAGGCGTCTTTTGCCCTCTGGGTGAGAATGGCTGCTTTAGAAAATGGCCTTAAGTTCCTAATGGCACTAAGTTCCTAATACTTTTTTTTTCTTTGAGCTATCATATTTTCAAAGCATTAATCCTTGCAAAGGTGCAAGACTCCCACTTTATATTTTGCAGTGCATTTCCTAATATGTGTCTACTAACCTGGACTCGTTCCTGGCTTTGCAATTCAGTTACTTTATCTTGTGGTTCAAACGCTTCTGTTTGTTGTTCCCACTTAATTCAGATGAATTAAAGAGGCACTTTCAGGAAGGGGTTGGATTACCCACTCTCTGTAAGATAGACAGGCCTGCATGCTGAGGCTTACCTAGAGACAATTGATTTGATTTGGTGCATTTTAGGTGAAGGAAATAATTTGGTCTGAAATTCCACATCTTTGCCCTGAAGTCTTAGTTCTAAGACTAAAAGAAACCACCAATCCAATTTCTAGCTTGCTGTTAAGAAGCATGCTGTCAATGTAGAGATAAATCTATACTTTGAAAACAAAAATGAAGACTTTCTTTGGTACTTAATAAGCCCTTCAAGATGGGATCAACCATTTATAGGAGAAACCAAGGAGGATTCTAAACAAATTTGGGAAATACAGATGGTCCCCGACATAATTTTTTAATTTCACTATGGTGCACAAGTGATATGCATCCAATAGAAAGAGATATGATATTCTCTCTCTCCATCTCCCTCCATGTTGGAGAGCAGCATTGAGCCACAGTTCCCAGTCAGCAGCATGATCATGAGGGTAAACAACCAACACTCTACATGATACTATGTTGTCACGTGATTTTGCCCAACTGTTGGCTAACATAAATGTTCTGAGCACATTTCAGCTCATCATAGCTAGGCTAAGCTATGATATTCGGTAGTTGAGGTGTATGAAATGCATTTTCCATTTACACAATATTTTCAACTTAACAATGGGTTTATCAGGACATAACCCATTTGTAAGTGAAGGAGCATCTCTAAATATAGTTCAGTTTCCTTCCATTTCTGCTTCTCTCTCTTTCTGCTTCCCTCTTCATGACTTACCCCAGTTACTCATTCATTTAATATTTTTTCTTTAATAGCAACTATGTATTATACACTGTTAGGATCTATATATGTAACTTTAAATAAGTCAAATATAATCCCTGCTCTCACAAAATTTATCCTCCTAGTGGAGGATATGGGAGTAAGCAATCACAATATAATAGGTTCCACTTTTGATTTACAGTAATTGCCAACCAATGCCTGCCATGATTTGATGTTTACTTTCACTCAGTAGGTTCAAGTTTACAAGGCTGGTTATTACTTCCCAGGCAGGATCACTATGCCTACAATTTGTGTAGTTGCTAGGGGACAAAATGGAGTCCCGATTTAGGTAATATATTCCTACTGGCTTTCCCCAGACATATCTCTCAGAATATTAATAATTGAGAATATATTAATAATTGAGTCCATTTTTCTTATTGTATAAAAGAAGCTTTTATTTAATAATATAAATATAAAACTACTCATTAACATTTCTAATTATAAAAAACTACATAAAATATATATAGTTTTAAAACTACAGAAAATAAGATTTTAAAAAATGCATGGCTGGGTACAGTGGCTCATGCCTGTAACCCCAGTATTTTGGGAGGCCAAAGTGGGGGGACCGTTTGAGGTCAGGAGTTTGAAACCAACCTGGGAAACACAGCAAGACAAATTTATTTACTTACAAAACTAAATAAAGCAAATCCACACAAATAAATTGGTACCTTCCAACATATAACCTTGACTCCCATCAGTACTTCCTTAATATAGCTTTGCTTCTTAGGTACTGTAATGTTGTGATATAATAAGAAATAAATATTTGGTCTTTGTCTCCGGTTCCTGGCACAAAGCTTCTAAAACACTAGCAATTTCCTGAGTAATAGAAGTGAAAGCAGCATCTTTCATCGTTCATAATAAGCCACTTCCAACCACACCTGAGTTTATGCTAATGAGGTGAGTCTTGAAGGATGGAGGCTGTGTTACCAGAGGAACCAACTATGTGTTTAGAAGATTGAAACCTTCAGCCACATCTGGGGAGGGAAGAGGAACTGGAGATTGAGTTAATCACCAAAGGCCAATGATTTAATCAATCATGCCTACATAATCGAGCCTTCATAAAACCCCTAAGCAAAGGTATTGGGAAAGTGCCCAGGTCGATGAATGTGTCCACTTGCCAGAAAGGTGATACATCCCAAACTCCATGGATACAGAAGTTCCTATACCTGGGACCATTCTGGACTTTGTCCTATGAACCTATTCATCTGACTGTTCATTTGTATCCTTTAGAATATGCTTTATAATAAACCAGTAATACGAAGTGTTCCTCTGCGTTCTGTGAGTGGTTATAGCAAATTACCAGACTTGAGGAGGGGTCCCCTTAGCCAGGTCAGAAGTATAGGTAACCTGGGGACCCACTACTTGTGATTGGCATCTGAAGTGGGGGGCAGTCTTGTGGGGCTGAACCCTTAACCTGTAGGGTCTGCACTCACCTTGGATAATGTCAGAATTAAATTGAATTGTTGATCCCTAGTTGGTCTCTAAAGAGAATTCGAGAATTTATTGGTCTAGAAAATCCATATACTTGGTGTCAGAAATGTTGTGAGCAGAGAATCTGTTTCCCATTAGGCCCAAACAAAATTTCTCCCTGACTTGATTTTATTAGTATTGAAAACACTTAGACTATACTCATCTGATTGTGCTCTGGAGCTACTAAGTGAAAGCTGCCCTCTTTGACCTGCTTACTGAGATTAGCCATCTCCAAGTTTTTAACCGTCTCCTTCCCTAATCACCTAGGCAGGTCTCATTTTCCCCATTCTGTAATTGTATGGTTAATTTTACTAACCTTCCCACCCGGAGAATGCTCCCTCTTCACAGTCGCCCTCTCTTTCCCAATTCTTTGTACCTCAGCCACAGTAAAAAGAATAGGAGACTGAAGTTATATAAATGTGAGGAAATCATTCAGTGATAATCTCTTCAAAGCAGTAAAAACTATGACCCTTGACAACCCTTCCAGCTAATTCACTCTGAGCCTTTTTCTGAATGGCCCATTTGTTTGAGAGGTAATTTACATTTAATGGTAAGATTACTGTAACTATGGTTTGTATATTCAGATCTTACTTTATCAGAGGATTATCTTTATTGATTGATTTTGAAACCATATTTCTTACTTCTCAAAAGAATTTGAGATAACTTGAACAAAAAGCCACACATACAATTAAACTGTAAGATCAAGAAACACCCAAGGGTAAAACAAGAAAGAGAGAAAACCTGATGATAAAACTTCCCAGAACCAGCCACCCCCATTGTAATTTGTGGAAATCTATCCTGATAGACCATCTGCAATCTTGAATAGTATTTATTTGGTGTTGTATGTCACCCCATTCTCTAATGTATGGAGAGTTTTGGGGAACTGGAGATGTATCTTAGTCAACTTTTTTATTCTAGGGGCCTTGGCAAAGTGCTAGACACAGACCGGATTTTCAATAACAGTTTCTTGCATTCACTCCGAATTTCTACATTTCCACTCTATGTCTTCTAAGAGCTGCGCTTTTTTTTTTTTTCTTTTTTTATCATTTTAACATGTACTTTAAATATACTAAAATAGAACCATTTTGAAACACAGTTTTATGTGGTTTCTTTCCTATGATATTAAGATATTAGTTTATAAAGAATTAAGATGTGGTCTCTTCCCCAAATAATTTGTATTTTTAAACCCCAGGGAAAACTACCCCTTCTGCATCCTCTTTCAGTTTTGCTGCCCCCTCATCAAATAAACCCTCCACCCACCAGACAACTTTGCCACATAGGGTGTGCAGAAAATACAATCTTCAAGCCAGCACACGTCCTTCCCACCTCTCTTGACTCTTCACAGACAGGAACATCACCCCCACTCCTGCTCAGAAATATTAGCAAGTGAAGATCCAACATTTTGAATCCAAAAGATTGCCAAACACTCTTAGAGGACAACTGATCACTGTCAAAAGCCTTTGTAAATTCCACAACACACAATTTATCTTTGAGCCTCACAGCCTCATCAACGTTTTCTAGAAGATTCCAGATTACAAAGAAAATATCGTAATGGCTTTAATTATACAATTTGGTTTTGGAAAATGTAAAATTTATATTAAGGTAAAACTGATTACATTTATTGTTTATTATAGTTATTATTTCCTAATGCAATTATCACTAATAACATCTGTATTTTTGCCAAGTGGCCAAGCATGTTTAAAAATGTTATAATTCCCATCCTTGATAATATGTTTAATTGTTAACATATCTTAAAATATTTCTGCCCTCCAAATTTTAATAAAAATGTTTTTTATTAAAAAACAACTATTGAGGCTGGCGCGGTGGCTCAGCCGCTGTAATCCCAGCACTTTGGGAGCGCGAGACGGCGGATCACGAGTCAGGAGATCGAGACATCCTGGCTAACATGGTGAAACCCGTCTCTACTAAAATACCAAAAAACCTAGCGGGCGACCCGCGGGGACGCCTGTAGTCCAGCTACTCGGGAGGCTGAGCCACGGAGCCAGGAGAATGGCCCGTGAACCGGGAGGCGGAGCTTTGCAGTGACGCTGAGATCCGGCACTCACTCAGCCTGGGCGACAAGAGCGACGACTCCGTCTCAAAAAAAAAAAAAAAAAAAAAAAAAAAAAAAAAAAAAAAAAAAACAACAAAAAAAAAAAAAAAAAGAAAATTGATTTTGCTATCCACCTTTGACAGAATTTCTATGACATGAATCTTTATCCATTTTATTTACTCATATTCTCCTAAACCCTTAGATAATTGTCTGGCACAAAATATTAATAAGTACTAATTAATAGCAATTCCCTTTCTCTTCTTGTCCCACAGTTATTTCCTCATCTTCACCACTGCAAAAAGCACAGCCTCTCATTAAGCCTCCCATAATAGATTGGCAGTTTCTTGAGATCTTATTCATTTTCTTAAGCAACTAAATGAGAAAAGGATTAGGAAAAGGTTTAAACTGGAGGAAACAAGATGTTGAATGAATGGAAAATAAGCCTATAAAGTTGAAGGAACATAGATAATTTAGTAACAAACACACACACACACACACACACACACACACACAAGAAAACTAGAGAGAACAAATAGTCATAAACAATGCTGGTTAGACAAGAGGTTCATCAGAAAATAACTGATAACAGTGATAGAGGCAGGAGGCAGAGAAATGCTAGGCAGACAGGGGCAGGTCCCTGGCAAAACCCCACCTTCGAACCAAAATGCCTGAAACCCATGGCCCAAAGTGGGAATTTCTATCCCTATTTGTCTGCTCGCTCCTGATTGGTTATTTCTGAATATTGTCTTTTTTACCAAACAAATATTGCCCCCCACCCTGTGCCTATAAAGACCTCAGATTCAGTTAGTAGGGGAGAGAACCAGCTTGACTGGAGGTGACTTGACTTCAGAGGGACAACTGGACTTTGGAGGAGAGAGGGCTTAACTTCGGAGAAGAGCCGACCAGAGACAGTCAGACTTTAGGGAAGATTATCTGCCCCTCCTGTTGCCTCTCCAGCTCCCTTCTACACTGAGAGTCACTCCATCGCTAAATAAAATTCTCTGCCTCCACCATCCTCCAAGTGACTTCATTCTTCTTGGATGCCAGATAAGAGCTCAGGATGCACCAAGTATGAGTACCCAAAAAAGGCTGTCACACTGGCCCTTTGCCCTCCCTGGAGGAGGGCAGCCACCCCACACAACAAGGGAAGGGATCCAGTGAGCTAATAACACACCACTGTCCACAGACAGCAGAGCTAAGAGAGCATTGCAACACGTCCCCTTAGGCTTCCAGGGCTGCAGGCACCCCAACCTGGGTGCTACAGGGCCCACACAAAGCCTGCTCCTGCCAGTGTCCAAAGCAGCCAGCCAGATCCTGCACTCACTTGCTCACACCTGGTCTGGCTGCAGGGATGGCATGAAGCCTACTCCTGCTGGTGCCCAAAGCAGCTGGACAGATCCGACATTCACTCGCTTATGCACTCCTTCCCGCAAAAGGTTAACATTTTTTGTAGAGATGGAGTCTCGCTTGGTTGCTCAGGCTGGTCCTGAACTCTTGGCCTCAAGTGATGCTTCCACCTTGGCCAAAGCGCTAGGATTACAGGCATGAGTCACCATGCCTGGCCATTTGTCTGTGTGGTGGGCCAAATAAATGGCGCACTTCTGTCGCAGGTCTGACAAAGGGATCAAGAAAAAGTCCTACATCAATAGTACAGGTGGTGGGAGAATCGGGAAGACAGGCAGCTGGGAACTGTTGTGCTGAGAAGCACAATGGATGATGTCCAAAGAATGTGGTGAACTCAACTCTATGTGGCAGTTAACATACGTAACATTTGTAAGCAAGCAGCCAATTGCTTCATGACTGATGACAACCAGTAATATTTACAGTGAGAGAGGCTTATACTTATTGAGCACTTTTTACATATCTCACATGTGTTGTCTCATTTAATTCTTACAATTCTGTGAGGTAAATACTATTATAGCCAGCCTTCCACATCCAGGGGTTCCTCATCCTCAGATTCAACCAAACCGGAAAATATTCAAAAATAAATAAATAAATACAATAAACAAAATACAAATAAAACAAATGGCCAGGCACGGTGGCTCATGCCTGTTATCCTGGCACTTTGGCCAAGGCAGAAGGATCACTTGAGGCCAAGAGTTCAAGACCATCCTGGGCAACGAAGCAAGACTCTGTCTCTACAAAAATTTTAAAAATTAGCCAGGTGTGATGTGTGCCTATAGTCCCAATGGCTGAGGCAGAAGAACTGCTTGAGCCCAAGAGTGACAGTGAGCTATGATCACATCACTGCATTCTAGCCTGGGCAACAGTGAGACCCTGTCTCTTAAAATACATACACACATACACACACACACATTTATTTACTTATAATTCATATATATTATATATAATATATAGTATAACAACTATTTACATAGTAATTTAGAGATTAAGTATACAAGATATGTGTAGGCTATATGCAAATACCACATCATTTTATATAAAAGACTTGAGTATCCTCAGACTTTGATATCTAAGGGGGATCCTGGAACCAACACCCAACAGATACTGAGGGATTACTATATTTCTTTTTCCTACAGATGAAGAAATTAAGGTAAGAAAGATGAAGAAGATAAGATGAAGAAATTATGGAGTGGTTATGTCACTTGCCCAAGCCCACTCGGCTAGAAAGTGCACAAGCCACCTTCCAACCTAGGCAGTTTAAATCCAGAGCTGGCTGTTGGCAACACAGTACACTCCACTCCATGTGCTATAGGAACAGTCAGTGGTAGAGAGTCCAGAGAGCAGGCCACAGGCAAGAAGGGGCAAGAACCAGGCAGTGAGTCAGTGGGCTAAGAGTAGTGGGCTAAGGCTCAAGATAGACCACAGATCCAGTGAAAAACTGGAACATTATGCTGGTAAACTGAGGCAGAAGCTAGTATGCCAGGGGAAGGAAGGAGAGGCTCCAACAGAGTCACATAGCACTCACATCTAATACACCAAATACAACCTGTGTGTGGTAGGACTGAAGCCTGATGCGGGAAAATAAGACTAAGGCCACTGATGTACTTGCAGGCCTGTGCAGTACTGTAGCAAGAAAGAGGCTAAACCTGCAGCAGTGTACCTGGGAAGATCAGCTAATCAGGCATTGCTAACCCTCACACATTCCACCAGCCCAGGGCTCAGAAAGTGAAGATGACTTAAGAAGAGCGTGAGCACCGTCCCAACACTGAACCAGGAAGAAACTGAATCCCTGAACAGATCAATAACGAATTCTGAAATTGAGGCAGTCATAAATAGCCTACCAACCAAAAACAGGTCAGGACCAGGAGGGGTCACAGCTGAATTCTACCAGATATACAAAGAAGAGCTGGTACCATTCCTACTGAAACTATTCCAAAGAATTGAGGAGGAGGGACTCCTTCCTAACTCATTCTATGAGACCAGCATTATCATCCTGATACCAAAACCTGGCAGAGATATAACAAAAAAAGAAAACTTCAGGCCAATATCGTTGAACATCGATGCAAAAATCCTCAACAAAATACTGGCAAACCAAATCTAGCAGCACATCAAAAAGTTTATCAACCACGATCAAGTAGGCTTCATCCTTGGGATGCAAGTTTGTTTTAACACATGCAAATCAATAAATGTGATTCATCATATAAAGAGAACTAAAGACAAAAACTACATAGTTATCTTAATAGATGCAGAAACAGCTTTTGATAAAGTTCAGCATCCATTCATGTTTAAAACTTTCAATAAACTAGGTACTGAAGGAACATACCTCAAAATAATAAGGGCCATATATGACAAACCCACAGCCAATATCATACTGAATAGGCAAAAGCTGGAAGCATTCCCCTTGAAAACCGACACAAGACAAAGATGCCCTCTCTCACCACTCTTATTCAACATAATATTGGAAGTCCTGGCCAGAGGAGTCAGGCAAGAGAAAGAAATAAAGGGCATCCAAACAGGAAGAGAGGAAGTCAAACTCTCCCTGTTTGCAGACGCATGATCCTGTATCTAGAAAACCCCATTGTCTCAGCCCCAAAGCTTCTTAAACTGATAAATAACTTCAGAAAAGTCTCAGAATACAAAATCAATGTCCAAAAATCACTAGCATTCCTATACACCAACAACAGTCCGGCCAAGAGCCAAATCAGGAACTAAGTCCCATTCACAATTGCCACAAAAAGAATAAAATGCCTAGGAATATAGCTCTCTAGGGAAGTGAAAGATCTCTACAAGGAGAACTACAAACCACTGCTCAAACAAATTAGAGATGAAAGAAACAAATGCCAAAACATTCTATGTTCATGGATAGGGAAAATCAATATCGTGAAAATGACCATACTGCCCAAAGCAATTTATAGATCCAACACTATTCCTGTTAAACTACCATTGACCATTCTTCGCAGAAATATAAAAGAAAAAAATTAAAGATTCATATGAAACCAAAAAAGAACTGGAATAGCCAAGGCAATCCTAAGCAAAAGGAACAAAACTGGAGGCACCACACTACCCGACTTCAAACTATACTACAGGGCTACAGTAACCAAAAAAGCATGGTACTGGTACAAAACAGTTACATAGACCAATGGAGCAGAATAGAGAACCCAGAAATAAGACCATACACCTACAACCATCTGATTTTGACAAACCTGACAGAAACAAGCAATGGTGAAATGATTCCCTATCCAATAAATGGCACTGGGAAAACTGATTAGCCATATGCATACCCCTTCCTTATACTACATACAAAAATTAACTCAAGATGGATTAAAGACTTCAATGTAAAACCAAAAACTATGAAAATCCCAGAAGACAACCTAGGCAATACCATTCCTAGGAACAGGCAAAATTTTCATGATAAAGATACTAAAAGCAATTGCAACAAAAACAAAAATTGACAAATGGGATCCAATTAAATTAAAGAGCCTCTGCACAGCAAAAGAAACTATCAACAGAGTAAAAAGACAACCTACAGGATGGGAGAAAATATTTGCAAACTATGCATCTGACAAAGGTCTAATATCTAGCACCTATAAAGAACTTAAACAAATTTACAAGAAAAAAACAAACCCCATTAAAAAGTGGGCAAAGGACATGAACAGATACTTTTCAAAAGAAAACATACATGTGCCCAACAATTATATGAAAAAAGCTCAAATTACTGATCATTAGAGAAATGCAAATCAAAACCACAAGGAGATACCATCTCATACTAGTCAGAATGGCTATTATTAAAAAGTCAAAAAATAACAGATGCTGGTGACGTTGTAGAGAAAAATGAATACTTATACACTGTTGGTGGGAGTGTAAATTAGTTCAACCATTATGGAAGACAGTGTGGTGATTCATTAAAGACCTAAAGACAGAAATACCATTCAGCCCAGCAATCCCATTACTGAGTATATACCCAAAGGAATATAAATCATTCTATTATAAAGACACATGCATGCATATGTTCATTGCAACTCTATTTGCAATAGCAAAAATATGGAATCAACCTAAATGCCCATCAATGATAGACTGGATAAACAAAATGTGGTACATATATACCACGGAATACTGTGCAGCCATAAAAAAGAATGAGACCATGCCCTTTGCAGGGACTTGGATGGAGCTGGAGGCCATTATCCTTAGCAAACTAACACAGGAACAGAAAACCAAATACCACATGTCACTTGTAAGTAGGAGCTAAATGATGAGGATACATGGACATATAGAGGGGAACAACATACTGCAACCTTCAGAGTGGGGAGGAGAGGAGGGAGAGGATCAAGAAAAATAACTAATGGGAAATAGGCTTAATACCTGGGTGACGAAATAATCTGTACAACAAACCCCATGACACAAGTTTTCCTATGTAACAAACCTGCACTTGTACCCCTGAACTTAAAGTAAAAGTTAAAAAAAAAAAAGAGTTCGAGCCCACTCTACCTTGAAATCCCAATTAAGAACTGGGTGTGGCTCATGAACTTCACAGCAGACACGACTAATTCAAAAAGGCTAATCTTATAACTAAATCACAGCCCTCCAAAGCCCCAAAGCTCATAGTGAGCAAACTATGAAAGCTCAAAGAGCTTCCCTATTCACTCAGGATAAATCGTTTCTTTGGAAAAGCTCAATTATTTAGATCAAAGTCTCCTAGAATCACCTACAAAGCTTTTAAAACATATTCCTGGGTCCCACGTCAAACTTAATCAAAATGTCAGGTGGCAGTGCAAAGGAAATTACATTTTTTTAAAAGGACCCTGGAGAATTCTGATGATCTTTATGACTCATATGCATGAATAAATGCAAAAGACTGCCAACAGGAGTCTACTGGCGAGAATTTTTTCCAAGAGTAGCATCTTTCACTACCTCTGACAGAGACAATGCTACTGCCCTGTTTAGATCACTAGTGTGGGGTTGTCACTTCATTTCATGTGATCAAGTACTTTAGGGATCTGCCGGACCCAAGCAAAACCGCCCTTCATTCAGATGGTAGAGGCCATCTGGAGTCAGACACTTCTACTGCAGATGGTAATGGAATGGGGTCTTAAACTGGGCCCTCAAACAAGAGGATTTGAGAATGATACAGTCAACTATAGATATGTAGGAAATAGCTTACTAAATGGCTAAACAAAATGGAAACAAGATTTCAGCTATCACACAGAGGTTTGGGTAGTGACTAAGAATTCCTCTTCCCTAAAGTAATGACAGTTGTTCAGCAGGAATGGTTAGGACAATGGCTTTGCTCCCCTCCCATTCCCTGGGTCTTGTTCTATCACTTTCCTTTGTCCTTTTCTGTATGGCAGGAATTGAGGCAGTGGAGGGCTGATGTTAAAGTTCTGGGACCAGTCTCTCTAAATAAAAATAATAGTTAACTTTTACTAAGCCCTTAGGACTGTCAGGCTTTGTCCTCAATTGTTAACGAGCATTATTTAATTTAATGAACAACTTTAGGTCATTTGAATGACTTAAGTAGCAAAGGAGCCTCTGATGATTTATTCTAAAGATCCAAAGTTTCTTGTCCTTATCTTCCAGTATACATGGAGGTTCCCTGCACAGTAAATGGCAAAAAGCTATTTCTACCTCCTTTTAGGGGAGCTTCAGAGGAAGTTTACTTGAATCACACTTTACATGACGGAGATTAGGTAAAGGATGAAGTTGCTGATAATGAGGCTAGGTCTTTCACTGAGACCTGAGTACCACATTACCCATTCTGGTATCTTCTTCCATCTGAATAGCTGATGTCTACAAAATCAATTCAACTGGCTATATTTTGACCAAAACAAACAGGAATATGGTTACAGAGTTGGATCAACCTTGTCATCAACTGCTTTTTCCTGTTATTTAAAACCAATCTAAGTTGCTAAACACTAGAATTAATAATAAGGAGAAGTTGGGCTCTCTTTAAGGATTTTTTTTTTACTGTTATGCCTTTTCTGAAGATGTTTTAAATGGGTCTTTGTCAAGAAGATAGGGGCAAGGAAGAAAGAACTAAGGTTTCTTCTGGTCAAGGAATGCAATGATTCTATCACATTCAGAAGAAACAGCAATTTATTTTTGGTACCTGGCATATCTTCTTCAAATTTCAAATGAGGAGTAATGTTGATGATTTGCCACAGGTTAAAGTAGAGAATGTATCACCCTTCCATATAATAGGACTTTTTATTTTATTTATTTATTTATTTATTTATTTATTTGAGACAGAGTCTCTGTCTATTGCCCAGGCTAGAGTGTAATGGCACAATAATAGCTCACTGCAGCTTGGAACGCTTGAATGCAAATGATCCTCTTGCCTCAGACTCCAAAGTAGCTGGGAATACAGGCACCTGGCTAATTGGTTTTATTTTTTATAGAAATAGGGGTGTCTCTATGTCACCTTTTAGACATAGCTTAGAACACTTTTACAAGTGTTCTCAAGTGTGTTTGCAAACCAGCATTTCCTAGAGCCATGTGGCTGCATTTTGGTCAAAATGCTGCCTTTGCAAAAATGGCTGACACAAGATACAGCCTAAATCCAGTCACTTCACCTTTTTCTTACACAATGACCTTGGCTTTGAGCCAAAGTCCCAAAGAGCAAGAAGAAGTTACCATTGCAGGCAGCTAAATAGAGTAAAAGAAATGGAATACTCATTTTTTTCAAGGTAAGCAGAACATTATAGAAGCAAAACAAGAATTTGGGTTTGCTGGATAATTTAAATAACTACAAGGAAGACTTTGTAGCCTAATTACTTCACAAGAGCTAATAACCAATGGAGAGTAATATACAAGCCTCTGAATTGCTTGTTGTAATACACAAGTCCAAACCATAAAGAACCAATGTCACATAATTTAAAAATAAAATGTAAACAAGTTGGCAGGTTTGCTGCGCCTGACTTCTTGCCCATGCTCTTCAAAGAAGAGTGAGGAAAAGTCGTGATTTAAAGTTAAATAATTAGGGTTCAACACCCAGCTCACTTTACCTCTCTCAACTTTTCTCCATATCTTTATCAGTAAAATGGGAATGATAATTTTATATACCTCATAAGATCACTGAGAGTATTAAATATTTCACTACATAAATGTTTGCTGGCATTAAAAAGTCTTGCAGCACAGCTCTCTTCTAAGTGTATCTTATTTTCAGCCTATATAGGGAGAAGAAGATATGGCAGTAATGGAATCAAATGTCCCTTGGACCAGAAAAAAAAAAAAAAAAAGATGACTCTACTGTAAAAGATTTGCAGTCATCTGTGCCCTAGAATCTTCTTAAATTTCATCAATCTCCTAGTGAGTATTACCAAGGTCCCCTAACTGGCTCTCTTAGTCATATATACGAGTTAAACAATTTCTAATGCCACTCTCAATGCCAAGTCTTTGAAAATTCACTGGGCATAAGGGGTGGATCAACATGACTACATTATTAGTCAAAGAACAAACATTCTAGGTAAGTAATTTGGTTTTCTCCCAAAGATTAAATATGTTCCCACCTGTGAAGACTAATGGGCTCCAGGGATCTTTTTCTGTGTATTTAACAACGAGATAACTAAGTGGCAAAGTCAGTAATCAGACAGCAGGTGCAAGGAACCAACTAACTTCTTTACAAATAGTTTTTCCTTAAGGGAAAAAAGGCATGCCTTTAGAAAACAGCTCTGTAATCTGAAACATGAGGACAGGAAGATTGCCAATCAGGAATATGTTCTAGTAGAGCAATCAGCTCAAACTCTAAACTTTGCAGGGAATGGAGTTCAGGACACCAACTTCTTTGAGCTTGGTCAGCCAGGCAAAAAGCCTAGGACCCAACTATGAATAGTTTCTTCTCTCCATCTACCAAATCTAAACAATTACCCTAGTTATTTTCCCTTTGAAATATATTCATAGTTTCTTCTTCTTTTCTGTCTCTACTTACCTCTCTCATTTTACTCTCTCCTGCCTAGATACTCAGGGGTCTCATAAGTAGTTTTCCAGACCCTTCAAACCCATACTGCCAAACACTGCCCAAGTGACAGTATCAAACAGGCCTATGGTAAGACATGCTGTAGTTCAAAATGCAAGGTGCAGCTCCCTCTGGTCTCTAAGTCTGACCTCTTGTACCTCACTTCTAAGGTCCTGCATAATCTTACAGCACCCTACCAACTCGGCTTATTTTCCAGTCAGACTGGCTTCCTCTCCAGGCACCCATGAACACGCAAGACACACTCCACCCCGCCCGTTGTCCCTTCACTACTTCACAGCTGCTGCTGGCTCTTAGTGGAATGCCCTGCATTCTCCAAATGCATACAAAGCGGCACTCATTCTTCAGGACCTAGATTTAGCCTTTTCTCCCTCCTGCACTGCTCAGTAAACATTTTCTCTGTACCATGTTCTCTATCACTTAATAAAACAGCTGTATATTGTTCACCCATTTCATATATGCCCTAGACTTGTCTCCATAAACTAGATAAAGAATTGGGTCACCGAATGCTGATCCTCATGTCAAATATGATCCCAAACACATCAGTTTTGTCCCTCATTTTTTTTCTTTTAATTTGAGAAATGTGACACGATGCCCAGCACTGTCCATAGAATTTCCTCAATGATATCAATCTTCGCACATCAATCTTTAAATTTTTAAAATTAAGAATAACAATATCTGAATATGTGTCAATAAAACTTCTAAATCTGGACTGTAGGAGAAAAGGCACTGGGTGAATTGGAAAAATCGCCGAACAATGATTAAGGAGATCTGGCTTCTAGGCCCCACTCTGCCACTAAATAGTTCTGTGATCCTAGGTAAGCTACACAGTGTCTCTCCAAAATGAAGCGTTGGACTGGGTGACACTATGGTCTCTTCCAGCTCTTTCTATGATTCTAAAGCTGCCAATGTGGTATGAGAGCCTGGTTTGATCATCTCTGAAAAGTAGAATTTAAGAGGTTTTCTTCAGGAAGTAGAAAAGCTCCAGGGCCTTCCCTTTATCATCATAATATTAGGAAAGTTGGCCTCAAATGATTCTCCTTTATGAGACAGTATGTTATAGTAATCTTCTAGGTCAAATACAAAAGAGACGATGGGTTAATTTTCAATCTTTGAAAGCTATCACATATATTTTAAACAAACTCAGTAATGGCCTATCTTAAATTTAGGTATCATGAAGCTACACGATGAAGCTACATGAAAACTTAAAATAAGCCTAACTCAAGTTTGGAAGGGGAAGAGTTGAGGGTGCATATTGAATGCCGTGTTGGAGACCTAAGAGAATTTTATACATAAATCCTGAAAGAACAAATGTATTTCCTACTTTCTAGTCAAATGTATATTTTAAGCAGTAAGAAATACTAACAAAATCTGCCATAAATTCCTGAGAATTTTTTTCTTTCTTTTTATTTTCCAGTGGTCTTGAGGATAAGAGCATCTCTTTGAAAGAATATAAAACAGAAAGCAAGTTATAATAAGGTACCTGTGAAAGATAATTTATAAAGCAATACATATATGCAGGATAGTTTTTTAAGGGAGAGAAGGAGTAGACAAGAAGGAAATGATGTCAAAGAGGTATCTTCAAAGAATGTCAGTCAAATGAGAATGGTAAATATGTCACAAAATTAGTCACAGTGTGATTCTGCTTTGGGGATTTCATTCATTCATTCGTCACTCATTTATTCATCAAGTGCTTAGGTCATGTGCTGGGCACTTAGGTTATAATAAAGGGAAAGACCTTCCCTGCAAGAATTCACCATCAAATGGAGACAGCCAGGGTCTGATTTGGTACTGTCCCTGACTCAGTGCTCGCTGTGTGCCGGGTACTGAGCACACCAGCCCCATGAGGCAGGTGCCATTGTTATTCCTGTATCACATGAAGAAATCATGTCTTTAAGAGATTCAGAGCCAGGTACCATGGCTCATGCCTGTAATCGCAGCACTTTGGAAGGCTGAGGCAGGAGGATCACGAGTCCAGGAGCTTGAGACTAGCCTGACCAACATGGTGAAACCCTGTCTCTACTAAAAATATAAAAATTAGCTGGGCATGATGGTGCACACCTGTAGTCTCAGCTACTTGGCGGGGCTGAGGTGGGAGGATCACTTGAGCCTGGGAGGGCAAAGCTACAACGAGCCCTGATCGTGCCACTGCACTTCAGCCTGGGTGACAGAGTGAGACCCTATCTCAAAAAAAAAAAAAAAAAAAAAAAAAAAAAAAAAAAAAAAAAAAAAAGGCCAGGCACGGTGGCTCGCGTCTGTAATCCCAGCACTTTGGGAGACCAAGGTGGGTGGATCACCTGAGGTCAGAAGTTCAAGACCTGCCAGCCCAACATGGCAAAACCCTGTCTCCACTAAAAATACAAAAAAATTAGCCAGGCATGGTGGCGCATGACTGTAATCCCAGCTACTCAGGAGACTGAGGCAGGAGAATCGCTTGAACCTGGGAAGTGGAGGTTGGAGTGAGCCGAGCTCCCGCCACTGCACTCCAGCCTGGGCGACAAAGCAAGGGTCTGTCTCAAAAAAAAAAAAAAAGAGAGAGAGAGAGATTCAGTAACATGCCTGAGATTACCCAGCTAAAAATGAGCAAGGCTGGCTTTCAAATCCAGGTCTGTCTGTCTCCAGAGCCAGCAGCCTCCACCCCAACCCTACACTACAGACAGACGGTGTGGTGCAAGAAGTAGTAATGGAAACAGGTGCAATGTACTGTAATGTACCTTCCCCCCAGGCATCTCTCTCCTCACCAAAATGCACCTGGGAACCTGCACAGAGGAACATATTCCAAAAGCTGGGAAGAATGGATGGGCATCTGGTCTCTCACTAGNAAAAAAGGCCAGGCACGGTGGCTCGCGTCTGTAATCCCAGCACTTTGGGAGACCAAGGTGGGTGGATCACCTGAGGTCAGAAGTTCAAGACCTGCCAGCCCAACATGGCAAAACCCTGTCTCCACTAAAATACAAAAAAATTAGCCAGGCATGGTGGCGCATGACTGTAATCCCAGCTACTCAGGAGACTGAGGCAGGAGAATCGCTTGAACCTGGGAAGTGGAGGTTGGAGTGAGCCGAGCTCCCGCCACTGCACTCCAGCCTGGGCGACAAAGCAAGGGTCTGTCTCAAAAAAAAAAAAAAGAGAGAGAGAGAGATTCAGTAACATGCCTGAGATTACCCAGCTAAAATGAGCAAGGCTGGCTTTCAAATCCAGGTCTGTCTGTCTCCAGAGCCAGCAGCCTCCACCCCAACCCTACACTACAGACAGACGGTGTGGTGCAAGAAGTAGTAATGGAAACAGGTGCAATGTACTGTAATGTACCTTCCCCCCAGGCATCTCTCTCCTCACCAAAATGCACCTGGGAACCTGCACAGAGGAACATATTCCAAAAGCTGGGAAGAATGGATGGGCATCTGGTCTCTCACTAGAGCTCAGAAGAACTCAGTCCTCCTCTGTGAACTCGAGGCTGTGGCCTCAAGCTTCAGCAGCATCTGAAATTCACGAATGTGTGTGCAACTACAGCAACTAGATGGAGGCCACAGGGGGACCAAAGCCAAACACTTTAGTTGACTCCCGTTCTCTGCTGATCTCCCAAAAGAAACATGAGCGCGCGCACACACACACACACACACACACACACACACACACACACTCCATTCCATGGACGTTCCCTCAGAAGGTACTTTATTTTAAAAATACCCTCTTCTTCTCACCAACACAGACATGATTTTTTATATATGTTTTAAAAACAAAACATAAAAAAGTCTTTAAAAAAAAAATTTCAACCTCTTCCAGAAAGTAAAGGCCCCAGGAGACCTTGGGGAAAAAGATTCTAGGTAGCTCCATGGCTATTTGGTCCCCCTGAGCTAAACAGCTGCCAGAACTAAGAGGACCCCAGAGAGGCCTAAGGGTCACAGCGACTAAGAAGTGTGAAGCTAGCCTGGGGAGCCCTGGGGAGGATGCTGCCAGGTCAGTGGGAACTAATGGCCCCACCTGCTCTAACACCAGCTCAGAGACTGTTTTAAATCACAACACTGGTAGAAGTTTTGTTTATTTGCCTTGTGGTACCTTTTCTCTCTTTTGTTTGTTTAACTTACTAAGCCATAGAACCTTCAGTCAGCTGCAAGGGGAAGACATGCTCTCAAGAAGGACAAAGGAACAAGTTTTGGCTGCTGTAAGGTATTAGAGACACGTATCCCACCAGCATAGCAACCTGAAGCCTTGCAAGGGGAAGGGAATTAGCTTTCATCAAGGCTTGATTAAGGATTATGGCCTAGGCATCGTGCTAGGAACCTTACTTAACCTTCACAATAACTCTTGAGATACTATTAATCTCTTTTACCAGGGGGAAGAAAAAAAATAAGATTAGCACACTGGGTTACCACCAACTAATTTGCAGAGTGTCACACAGCTAATTAGTGGGGGAGAAACTAAAGGTCTGACTCTAAAGTCCAGAGAATCCTTTCTGTGGAAAGCAAGCAATAAGAAATATGAATGAGAAGATGAAAAATCAACATCTTCTATTTACTTATTGTTTATTTAGTTACCTACTTACTTGAAGAATAATTATATGCACAAGAGAAAAATTTTAAGCTTTATAAAAAAGCATACAGTGAAAAGTAAGACTCCTTCAACCCTTCTCTCTTGATTTACCAGTTCCCTTCATCAGAGGCAACTGTTGGTAATAGTATGTCAAGAAAGGCTACGCTCCAAAAACACACACATGTATACATATAGCCCTTTTAAAACACAAAAGGCAGTATTGGTCTTCCCTTCTTTGTTAACTAGTACATCTTAGAAATTTTCCATATTGGAACATTTAGACCCACCTCATTCTTTTAACAATTATTAAAATAATCTATTGTATGGATGTATGATAATTTATTTAACTAGTCCTCTATTAAGTGGACCTTTTGTTAAATTATTTTAAATCTTTTGCTTTGTAAACAATACTATATAAATATCCTTTACATTCTTCCTTGAACACATATGCTAGTATATTTTTAGGATACATTCTTAAAAGTAAAATTCCTCCCGGCCGGGCACAGTGGTTCACGCCTGTAATCCCAGCACTTTGGGAGTCTGAAGCGGGTGGACCACAAGGTCAGGAGATCGAGACCATCCTGGAGAACAAGGTGAAACCCTGTCTCTACTAAAAACACACAAAAAATTAGCCGGGCGTGGTGGCGGGCGCCTGTAGTCCCAGCTACTCAGGAGGCTGAGGCAGGAGAATGGTGTGAACCCAGGAGGCGGAGCTTGCAGTGAACCAAGATCGCACCACTGCACTCCAGCCTAGGCTACAGAGCGAGACTCCATCTCAAAAAAAAAAAAAGGAAAATTCCTCCCTCAATAGTATGTGCATTTTAAATATTGATAAATGTAACAAAATCACCTCCAGAAGACTATGCACTGGTTTATAATCCTTAAAATATATATTCATTCCTACTTCCTCCACTGTTACAAAACAGTGTTGCATTCTGTGTTTAAAAGAAAAGCACCTATGTGTTCACCTACTGCTTTAAAAGTCATACACTTCCTTCAGTGCGAAGAGGGGAAATTTATTTATTCAGGCCTGGGCATTATATTCCCGGAGTTTAAAAAAAAAAAAAAAAAAAAGATTTTTGGAGCTCCTTGCACTGCAAAGGATGCTGACTGAAAGCATCTGATCCCCAATTAGATGATATTGGCAAAGTAGGAAAATGGAATAAATCCCTGAAAACAAGCAGTTGGCTGTAACTAATCACCTCAATCCACCAGAGCACTGTCAGAGTCACCCCTGGGTATCCCAGCAACCCCATCAGCCTGCTGCAAAACAAGGCCAGGCCAGGCTGTGATCCAGGAAAGGATGCCTGCCCAAGCAGGAGCATTCACAATCCAGTGTCTGTCCCTGTTTGTCGGGGAAAAGAATCATGGGGAGGGACAATACATCAGAAACCTAACACTAAAGAGAGACTGGTAAGTATTGAGCAGTGCTTCCTGATATACTGAAACAAAAGGAAAATGGATATTCTAGAAAAATGAAACACCCTACGTTATATTTTCCAATATATAAAAACTTTCTAGAGTGAATAAATCCCTAATGGATTTGCAACACTAATATCTTCATCCAGTGGAGCAGTCCAATCCAAGCTATAGGATCCAGGCAGGAATCCTGGGCTTCACAGGCTGAGAGAATTGTGAGCCACACATTCTCTCTTTGTCTTAGCTCTCCTTACTTGGGTCTGCTAAAGCCTGGGTCTGCCATCCTTTCAGTATGCAAATATAAAATGTTCCCCTTCCATTTGGCAACCAACTTGCTGAGCTGTTGATTGTCAAGATCTGGGAAAAAGAATACACTGGCAGCCATGGCCTGGAGAAGACACAGAGAAAGGGTGGTGGCTTAGATGGGCATCAAGGGTTAACTGACATGAGGGGTAATCTGTCTCTGGAGGGAGTGATGAGGTCCCAGTTGCAGTCATGGATCATTTGTAACCTGGCTTTATTACTTGAGTGTGTGCACAAATATTACACAACTAAAACAACAAGTAAGTATGCATTACCAACACCACCTGTCAAAGATGTTTAAACCAGGTGGTTGCTGTATAGAGCTGAGCATTGTAACCACTTAGGTGCCCTCCAGCAAGCAGCAGAATGCCTTGTAATTATTACTTGTGTTTTTCCCAATTAGCAACCAACAGCACATTGTCATGGAAGCATTGTTGGGAGTTGTTTGCCTCTATGCAGATGCATTCTGACGCTTAAGTGTAGGTTTCCTGGCTTGATACATGTTATTATAAAAATTACAGGGCTGAAAGAATGATTTCAGATGAACTTGTTTCAATCCATCTGATCTGAAGCAGCATCTGGGTCAGCTTCACAGTTGAAGGTTGCTGGGTAGAGGTTGCTGTTGCCCAGCCTACATCCTGTTAGCTATATATAAAAGTTAACCTGATTTGCCATTGTTAGCTCTACTCCTCTAAAATCCTGCCAAATCAGTCACTAATTCACTCTCAAGTACCATCCATCACCACTCAGATGAGCTTTGCTTCACCCTCATTGATTGAGTTTGATTGAGTGATTGATTGATTTCTTATTAGTCTGTCATCCAGAGAAAAAAATAATTTGGAACACTCATCTTCATATTGTATTCCAGGGGTCATTCGGCTCAATTTGGATTTCTGTGATTTATCTGTCTCCCTCCATTCCACTGATGCTGCCTTTTCTCTATTATGCACTTCTGGTATAGGGAAAAGTTTCATAAGCAAGAATGAACAACAATCTATGAAAAGTAGAAAGTTGAAAAAAATTAGAATCTTAAAAAAATGGAAAAAAATTAAACTGAGGTTTGAATTTTAAGAAGATTGGTTTTTCAAGTTTTAGGTGGAATGTGTAAAAATTAAATGCACACACACTCTTAGCTCTCTTATGTTATAGACTCCATTATATACTCTGGGAAAAAATGTAAATGAAACCTCTGATGATGAAATAACCCAATGCACAAACTGAATCTATCAAAATATTATGCTAGAAGATTTCTCCCCACCAACACTTATGGAATACTGCCTAATATCAGAGTTATATGAAAGCAAATCATGTAACTATTGAGCAAGTTGTTCTAAGTTCCTACAAGTGGGAAATCTCTGGGTAACCTAGAATCTATCCCTGTCTACCAACAACTTTTAGAGTTGCTTATTTTGTCTGCATGCCCTTTAAACTATATTTTGTTTCAGAGAGGTTTTAACCAAAAAAGGTAGTAGGAATGTTTACTAAAATAAAAAGTAAACCTCAACCAAATATGCCTGCACTAATATCTCACAGATATATATTTTACTAATTTATTTTAAGTAGTAGTAACTTGATACTACTTGAAGTAAATTGATAACTAATTTGAAGGCATATTAGAAGGGTAGGGCTAACCATCTCATGTAGAAGTGATCTCAAAAGTCAACTAACTAATTCACTGGGGTTATCCCGTATTTTACCCAGGTTTACACAGGCAGATAGAAACAGAGCTGAGGAAGAGTTCAGGACATCTAACTCTCAGTCCATCTGGACCAAAAGAATGGTATCAAAGGAATCTTTTTTCAGGGCTTTGGAGAGTTTTTATTAACTCACTCTTCATAATGCAAGTATTTAAATATATTTTAGAGCTTTTAAAATTCATTCATTTCCTCTTTGTTTTCCTACTTTGGTCTAAAAAGTGATCTGAGGTAGTTTATAGAGATACATGCAATGCAATCTGGTAAAGATTTATACCAAGAGAAAAAATATTTCCCAACGCTTTAGAAATACCCATTTGCCACAGGAAAACATACACTTATTGCAAGAAATTCTGACAATGTTGTTGCAAATTGAGAATAATCTGCTAATTGTTGAGGATTCACCATCCTACTTTGTGATGAGCTACTTCTTACTCAAACTAATTCTGAGTTATTTATTACAATGGGCCTCCATTTGCAGGTTCCGCATCCTAGGATTCATCCAACTACAGATCTAAAAGATTAAAAAACAAAATAAAATAAAAACCAACAATACAACAGTTTTTAAAATATAAATTAAAAAACACAGTATGACAAATATTTAAATAGTATTTACATTGTATTAGATATTATAAGTAATTTAGAGATTATTTAAAATATATGGGAAAAATGTACACAGGTCATATATAAATACTACGCTGTTTTGTATTAGAGAGTTGAGCATTCATGGATTTTGGTATCTTTCAGGGAGGTCCTGGAACCAATCCCTTGTGGATACAGAGGAATGATGGCACCACTATATTCCTTACTCTCATTTTATAATTTCTAGAAAAGTTTGAAATCCAGAGACATTGCCAACACAAAGATACACTGTAAATGAGTTCTGGACAAGAAATGGATGTTAATTATGTAAGTAGCCACTACACTAAAAAGTCAGTAGCTGACCCAAGCCCCTTGCCCGATCCAGCAGCACATCTGACCTTCAAGCTGCCCAAGCCCATGAGTGACAGCTACTGATGGGCTTGAGAAGTCCTGGAGCGACCTAGCACATTTCACATCTAGTTAAGCTCATGAAACTACGATGATTGCAAACAGGGCATTGTTTAAAAATTGTTGTAATTTAGGAATGTGACAGTTTATTTGTTCCTCACTTTTTGACTTTCAAGGTATTATTTACAACCTCAGTTCTTAGCCCTCTAAAACTGAACAATATGTATGCTGCCAGTGGATGAAATCATTGCTGCTGACAGCAGTGCAAATAATGTTTGTAATTTGGGGTCACAAATTTGCTTTTATAATAAATGTCTCAATTTAAAATTATAAGTGCTCATTTGTTTCTCAAGAACTAGTTCAAATGCCACCTCCACTGAGTCCTCAGGCAGTTCGTTTTTGTTCCTCTATTATAGTATTCTTCACACTGTGTTGTAATCATGTAATTTATTTGCTTATGTGTCTGTCTTGTTTCCCCAGCTGGTAGAATTTCTGACAGGAAGAGGATAGGTTTTGTTTTGTTTTGTTTTTTAATTGATAGACAGTAGACATTCAATAAGTACCTAATGAAAGAATAAATATCATTTTGATAAAAATCCATGGTGTTTTAAGCTGTTTTCTTTCAATCAGACTGTGTTAGAATCAGGAGATGACTTCATCAGAGCTGTAGGATTCCTCCTGGTTAACAACAGGCTCAGGCATCTAGCTTCAATGTTAGAGGAGAAGGTAGCTGGAATGGGGTAGAAAGATTCAAAGTCAAAGACTTCAGGGCCTTCCTATTGCTTTATACCTTTGTCTTCCTCACTGGTTGCTTGAAGCCATATACCGTAGTGAGCATGGACATTAGTTGTTTTTGTCCACTCTGCTTCCTTTCTTCCTGCTTCTGGGAATAGCACTCTGATTTTGCTTGGGAGGACTACCCGCTTCAGGTACATTCAGGTGTACCCTGCCCTCCTCTAGCCAAGGGCTAGAGATCTGACCCAAGCTAAGCCATGCAGATTCCTCTCCCTGGAATATGACCTTTGAGCAGAGGGACAGGGCTAACTGGCCCTGAAGTGACCATTCGGCAGTCCCTGCTTCCTAGCCTCCCAGTGGCCTTTACTTCCTAGTCTAAGTCTCTTTCCTTGAGTTTCTTTTGGTTAAGTTTTCCCACTTCCAATAAATTATTTCTCTGATCCAATTAGCCAGAAGTGGATTCTGGTGCCTGCAACCAACAAATGCTAACTGATAGAATCAGTGAATTGAAGATTAAAATACGATCTGATTTATCCAAAAGCCTAACAAGAAGGAGTAACTCTGGATATCTCCAATGTATTCCCCAGGCTCCTTTTATCTCTACTAACCCACTCCACAATCTAGGTAAGCAATCTGAAGAATCCCAATCCCTCTTTGAATATTCATCCTGTCCCTAAAATAATGCAGTTTCCCACATTCATGCCCCCTGGCCAGCCCCAACATACCTTGCCTACTAAAGCAACCTACGGGTTTCAAGATCGCTGCTGTGTTCAGCCCTAATCTTCCTTTTTTTTCTTGTAAACACCCACCCACTCTGCCATGACAATATTGGAACTTTTTTATTATTATTATTATAAGATTTCCAAGTCAGCCATATGTCATTAGCCCACTCCTGATCAGTTGTTTTACCCCTGGTTCACTAGCAATCATAGGAAGCCTAATTATAATGTTTTATTTAACACTTGTATAGTTCTTACTATGCACCAGGCATTGTTCTAAGTGCTTTACACATTTTAACTCATTTAATCCTTATTTTTAAAACCCCTGCAATAGAAACATAAGGCAATATCTTTAGTAGCTTGCCAAAAGTCTTGTAAACAGCAGAATCAGGATTCAAATGCAAGTAGTCTGGCCCCAAGTCTGTGCTCCGAACCACCACACCATGGTATTGAGATGATGGGTTTATTGCATGGCCAATTAAAGGGAAGGGCTAATGGTATTTTCATCTGCAGCAGCTGACAGGGCACACTGACAGGGAAATGAGATTAGTCCCTACATGTCAAAAATCTAAAAACATCAAGTCAATTTATGGTGCCCTCCAGACCTCCTACTTTCTTAAACACCATGGAAACAAGCCAAAACAATTCTACAGTAGTTTCCATTTACATTGAGAAAATTCTAATGCCCTGGTGGTAGGTGCCTTTCTTCTTTAATTGGCCTAAAATAGACATGTTAATTTTCTAGAAAGCTTGAAATGTAAATCTAGCAGTAAACTTTTACTCCTTGTTTTAGCCCAGTGCATCACCACTTCTGGGAAAGGGAGGGAGGATGTTGCTGCCTCATGGCTGACTTGCTAACTTCTCTCTCTTTGGTTCAAGACAACAGATGAAGTGATAAAACCCTGACTATGGGTATGGATGATACACTGAGGCCAGGTGGTCAGATCCCTCCAGAACACAATGTCCCTCCTCTCTCTAGGATTGTTAAACCATCATAAACCCTGCTTCAGAGTATTTTTATTCTCTTCTTGGTATCTCAAATGGCAATTAAAGTTTATTGTAGTCATAACAGTCTTGCTGCATTATATGAACATTTTCACTTCCCTTGAATCTTTACAAGTTTTCTGGAAGAGCATATAAAGCAATAATTTGCATATTGAGTATCTCAATTTACCTGTTTAGACCTAACTTCAATAACTTCTTCTCCCACTGAGTGCTACAATCTAAACAGATGGCTCTTGATTTCATGAAAGCCAAATATCCTACGCTATGGAGAACACTGAGTGAAATAACGGCACATAGACAAAGTATTGACACCAATTGTTTCTAAATATTTCTAATTTAATGTTTCTACAATCAGGGTGAATTTTAATGTTTCTAAAATTAGGGCAAATAACTGAAAGCTAACAGTGGGTATTTCTAGGGATTGAAATTCTAATTTCTTTCTTGCCTTTTCTGATTTTAATTTTTTTCTATAAAGAGCATATATTTCTTTTCAAAAGCTCTTCCTCCCTCCTGAGAATATATTTCTTTTATAAATAATCCAGGCAGAATTACAAACAAGGTTTGTCCATACCTTTATTATACTTGTGGGATCATGATCGTACTGGACTAGGTACTTAAAAAAAAATGTATAACTAATAATAAAAGTAAAATGAGTAGAGAACACTCTGCTTTTCATTTTGGAAGCAGTAAAGCAAGATACATGTATAAATTTACCAAAATAAGTAAAAATGAATTTTCCTTCTTATTCCGTAGTTTAGACAGTAAGAGAAAAATCTTCATTTTCACCCGGGAAGGCAGTCTGGTGTCAGAGGACCTAGAGTGTGAATTAATGAGAGATCTGCCTTCTGCTGCTCATGAATGGGTTATGTGAGTTCCTTGTGCCCTGCTTTTCCTCAGCTGCAAAATGGAGATAATCATGCCTAGTCCATAGGGCTGTGAAAGCATAGGTTGTAGCACACAACAGCCAACAAATAAATGTCCATTTACTCATTTAAAAAGCTTACTGCAGGCCTCCTCTGTGTCAGCACTTGCAAGGTAAAGGAACAAATAAAAAAGAAAATAAGGGTGGGGCGCGGTGGCTCACGCCTGTAATCCCAGCACTTTGGGAGGTCAAGGTGGGTGGATAATGAGGTCAAGAGTTTGAGACCAGCCTGACCAACATGGTGAAACCTCATCTCTACTAAAAACACAAAAATTAGCCAGGCATGGTGGCATGTGCCTGTAGTTCCACCTACTTGGGAGGCTGAGGCAGGAGAATCGCTTGAACCCAGGAGGTGGAGGTTGCAGTGAGGCGATCACGCCACTGCACTCCAGTCTGGGTGACAGAGCGAGACTCTGCTTCAAAAAATAAATAAATAAATAAATAAATAAATAAATAAATAAAGACTTTGTGCCTTTCCTCAAAGAGCTTGCAATCCAGAGACTCAGACAAGAAATCATTTACAATAGAGAAGTTTTAGAAGGGCTAGACATCTTTACTTAAATTTTTAAGAATTCTAACGAGGTATCTTAACTTTAACGATGGAGTTCCATTTCTCCAGGCTGTAGAAATACTTCAGTTTCTCCAGGCTGTAGAGACTTCATCTGCTGATCTGGGATCCCTCCATCTCTCTGAAGCAGGCTGGGAGTGGGTGAGCATCTGTTTATTTGCTGAGCTGTCCTGCATCTGGTCTTCAGTAATCAGTCTCTGCAGGTCACTGCTGATTCTGTTCATGTTCCCTATCAGAAGTACGCTGGGGCCCAGCTCTCTATTAACAAACTCCCTTGCCCCTTTAGGGTACATGGGATCATTCTGTTCTCTCACACCACATTGGGCCTCAGGAAACTCAGCAAGATTATCCTCTTCCCTTTCCCACTTCCGTGCTCCTCCTGACCACAGGAATATCGTTCTCTGATACCATGCCATGCTGAGCTCTATGGGACTTCACAAGCTCCCTCAGGTCTGTCCACCTGGATGCCCTGTGCAGCCATTTCTACTCTGGGCTCTTACCTCCCTGGGTTCTACACAGGAAAGAAAATCTGGATTCCCTCTGTGCTCAGATTCCACATACCTCTTGGCAAGCTCTGTCACTCTCCTTCTCCCTGTGCTGAGCTTGGGGAAAGGACAAGGCAGAGAGTCTCACTCCTTTGTCAGGGATCCACAGTGTCAACTCAACCTTTGCTTACTTCTGTCTGAAGAACCTTCTGTCCTCTGGAGTGTGGAGGCTTTACTGGGGGTGGTTTATCCCAGTCATCATTTTATCTAGGCACATAGGCCTTTTGATTTCCTACAGGACCCAGACTTTTGAAACTTACAATCCAAGGAAAGAAAGTGCCATCTCTTCTTTGTGCATCAAAAATACAATACCAAAGCTGATAACACATAGAAGTTATCAGTTAAGGCTTCAGACTCTTATCCTACCATAATGCAGGGGCTAAGAGAACTCAAAGAGAAATTGTGCCTAGCTCAGCTGGGACACTTGAGGAAGGCTTTAAAGAGAGGGCCCACCCAGAGCTGAGTCTCCTAGGGTGAATCAGAGCTCAGCTCAACAACCAGACAAGGGGGAAGGTCATTCCACACACAGTGAACAACATGTGCAAAGTCATAGTTAGATGAGCCAGGATTTAAACTTATCCCCCACAATTGCCTAAGCCACATAAATCATATCTCATTTTGAGAATGGAATAAGCACAGACATAGTTGTTGGAACTGGAAGATACCTTAGGGATCATCTAATCTAATCCCTGCATGTAACAGATAAGGACACTGAGCTCCAAAATGATGACCTTTAATCTAATGTTCAAAAACAAATAAGACTAAATTCAGACTTTCACTTTTATACCTATGGTCAAGAACTTTATTCTCAATTTGCCCTGCCAAACCATCCCCTTCGAGCCAAAATAAGCATGAATTATATCAGTACTCGTAATAAGCGTAGTAATGAGATCTTTGTTAAGGTTTAAGAAGAAAATGTTATCGTGCAATGATAGCATTAATATTTTTAAAAGAGAAAGTCCTGTTTTCCAGGAAAGTATCCTAGTAAGATAATCTATGCAGAATGTATTACATGTGGATATCAGAATGATGTACTTCTGTTAGGTCCTTTAATGCCCATAACATCTCTTCAAGGTATATACTATTATTTATACCCATTTTGCAGATGAGAAAACTGAGGTACAGAAAGTTAAGTAACCTGTCCTAGGTTATATGGCTAACAAGTGGTAGGCTGGTAGTAGGCAGTCAAACCCATAATAATCATGCTTTTAACCACTACAAGATCATATTTCTCTTCATGCTGTTATTCAACCTATAGATATACAGCAAATACACTTACAAAACCACAAAAATGCACAAATATGTATATATAAGGCTTTTCATGCAGTGGGGTTTGCTTTTTAGAGGACTAGAAATAACCTAAATACCTATTATTAGAGGACTACTTTAATAAATTAAGTCATATCCTCATGATAGGGCCATTTAAAAGAATAGGATAAAGCTGTTTGTGCTGATACAGAACAATTTCTAAGAAACAAAACATGGCTAAGTTAAAAATAATAATAACCAAGATGTATATAGTATGTTCCTAATTGAGTTTTCTTAAAGTTTGCTATATAAACAATAATGAAGTTTGATTATGTAGAGAATGTTTCTGGAAGTCATTAGTAGTGACTGCCTCTGAAGGGAGACAGAGAGAACTAGGGATGTGACATGAAAAGGAAATTCATTTTCATTGTATACCTTTTGTAATTTACACTTTTACCATGTACAAAAGAGTTATTCAGACTTTACAAACTACATTTTTAAAATTATCAACTAATACAATTTTTTTAATCCTAAGATATCTCTTCAACCTTAAGAATTAGTACAAAACATACTTAAAAGTGTTTGCAAACACACAAGTTATCATGTATGTATTTACCTATAAGATAGCTCTTTAAAAAGACTAGCCTTCCTAACCCTTGCCAGGATATTGAATCATTTCTGACTCACAAGAGAAAATAGTCAAATGAGTAACAAGCCTGATGCCATTTGATAAGTGGGAGCTCAGGACAAGGAGTGTGGGTAGGGAGTGAAATGAAGGGGGCCCAGGGGAAAGTACCAAAGAGGTAGGTCCCAGTACTGCTAGGATCCCTGCAGTACTGGGACCTTCCTCTTTGGTAAATGTGCGAGTTGTAAGACGTAAAGAACAGCCTTCCTATCATTTAAATAGGTTTTTTTGTTTTGTTTTGTTTTCTTAACTTTATTTTAAGTGCAGGGGTACATATACAGGTTTCTTCATAGGTAAACTTGTATCATGGGGTTTTGTTGTACAGAGTATTTCATCACCCAGGTATTAAGTCTACAACCCATTAATTATTTTTCCTGATCGTTTCCTGCCTGCCACCCAGCACCCTCCAAAAGGCCCCAGTATGTGTTGTTCCCCTCTATGTGTCCATATGTTCTCATCATTTCGCTCCCATTTATAAGTGAGAACATGCAATACTTGGTTTTCTGCTCCTGTGTGAGTTTGCTAAGGATAATGGTTTCCAGCTCCATCCATGTCATTGTGAAATACATTCTTAAATCTCAACACACACCACATGCCATCATCAATACCCACATGACAAATTATGCTTAGTGACTGATTTAACTTGACATTAAGTGCTCTAACTACTTTCTTTCCACTTGTTCTTTCTTGGTTTGTTTCATTGTGTTCTATACCTATTAATTCAATGTTTAAAAGCTTGATCAACATGGTGAAACCCCATCTCTACTAAAAGTATGAAAAAATTAGCCAGGCGTGGTGGCGCATGCCTGTAATCCCAGCTACTTCGGAGGTTGAGGCAGGATAATCGTTTGAACCTGGGAGGTGGAGGTGGCAGTGAGCCAAGATTGCACCATTGCACTCCAGGCTGGGCAACAAGAGTGAAACTCTATCTCAAAAAAAGAAAAAAAGGCTTGATCGGATGTTCATGAAAATTTACACCTGTCCTTAAGAATCACCAAGTTCCCCTTAATTAGGAGGCTGTGTACTTGGGTAAACTGAAGTGGCCTGAGGGAGAAGGGGAGTGTTAAGGACTAAATGTTTGTGTCCCTCCCAAAATTCATATGTTGAAGCCCCAGTGCCATGGTGTCTAGAGATGGGGCCTCTGGAAGGTAATTCAGTTTAGATAAGGACATGAGGGTTGGGCTATCATGATGGAATCAGTACCTTTATAATAAGAGACAAGGGAGACTGTGCTCTCTCTCTCTCCCTCTGCCATGTGAGGGCACAGCAAGAAGAAGGATAATTTCTTTATTATACAAATTTAATAGTTACAACAGCTAAATGTAGTGAGATGGTTTCAGATAAATCTCACCTAAGAAAAAAACATTCTAATGTTCCTGTTCTGAAGATTACTATAGCATAGGTAGTCCAGTTATCCAGTAGTCAAAGTGTACTGTTCCTCAGAGAAATGATAAAACAGATTAAACAAGTTAGTTCATCTTATGTTGAGGCTGGATACTTTATAAAGAAAAGAGGTTTATTTGGCTTACGGTTCTGCAGGCTGTACAGGAAGCATGGCACCAGCATCTGCTTCTGATGAGGGCATCGGGCTGCTTCCACTCATGGTGGAAGGAGAAGAGAAGCCCGTGTGTGCAGTATCACATGGCAAGAGAGGAAGCATGAAAGGGAGAAGGAAGGTGTCAGACCCTTTAACAACCAGTTCTTTCAGGAACTAATAGAGGGAGAACTCACAAACTCCCTCCCCACATCAGAAAGGGCATTAATCTATTCATGAGGGATCTGCCCCCATGACCCAAGCACCCCTACAATTTCAACATGAAGTTTGGGTGTATCAAATATCCAAACGATAGCACAGAATTCACATGCAAATAAATACAACCAGCACAAACAAAAATAAAACAAAATCCACAAAGAAAAATGTGTATCCCCCTAATAATCAAAGAAACGCAATTAAAGCAAATAAATGGTAATACCAAATATACATAAAATTGCAGAGAAAGTTACACAGTCATACTATATACACTTTAGAAAGCATATGTCAATAAATAGCAGGAACCATAAAGATGTTCGTAATCTTAACCATTATAGCTTTTCTGAGAATTTGTTCATGAAAAAGTAATTCAACTGAATAATAATAAAATAAAAAGGTATATATGTTAAGATGTCAATACAATGTTATCTATGATATACATTTACATTTTTATAATATACTTTAATAAGTTGAAGGCTAAGTTGCCAGGAGCAGTCAGTAAATTGGGATAGATACTATGAAATATTAATCAGTCATTTAAAGAAGCAATTGTTAATAAGACTAAAAATATGGATAATTTTAATGTCAAGACAGAATGTTATATAAAAAAGCATAATATAAAATATTTTGATTATAAATACTATAAAATCTATATGCATGAAAAGAATTAGAAACTATTATGCAAAAGTATATATCACATTGGGAAGATACATTATTAATTAATTTTAAATGTTTGCTTATATTATTGACATTTATTAAAATCATGGGAATTTACGACTCAAAGCTTTGTAAATATAATCTAAATACAAGGAGAAAAAAATGAACAACTTCACAAAATACAACCAATTTCAATCATTGAGCTTGACGGTTATTACTTTCCTTTTGTTTGTTTTCAAAAATTCACTGAATATTCTTATGACACCAATTCTTATGACATGGCAAATGTTTTCAACTACAGAGACTGACTTCCTAAAACCCTGCCCTAAATGCTATAGCCACTAATTACTCAACTCCAGCAGCCCATTATGGTAAGGATGGCTCCAAAGTTGTTTTCCTCACTGAAATATTTGCTTTAAGCATTGTTTTTTATTTACACACAGAGGGATTTGGGAGCCCAGGCCCAGAACCCAAGCCCCTTAGGGTTATGAAGAAGTACCTCTTAGTTCAGAAGGAAGATTATAAATTCCAACTCTTCTACTCCTTTTCGATATTTGCTTTTGCTGCCTAGAGGAAAGAAGAGGAATGTGTGTTTTCACTTAATATTTATGACTTTTCATCATATGTTGTTTAGAGCAATATGTTTAGAATAGGGGTACTAAAAAACACTGAAGATAGACTTCCTTGGTTTTCAAATAGAATGCAGATAATCCCACAAGATGTTATTTGACTTTTCCCTCTACACTTTTATTCTCAGGCTCAGAGTCCAAAATTGTGGTTTCCAATCCTGAAAAAATAATCCCGGAACAGCTGGCCCATAGTGAAACCAGACCATCCTGACCTAGGGCGTGGTTGCCCAGGAAGAAAAAGAGTTATCAAGCAGACCGTGGACATTCACTCTAGAGCTGAAACATGAGCAGGATGCCCAGATAACGTTCACTTCTCCAAAGGCAAGAAGGCACAGACACCAGTTAGAGAAATAAGATGAAGTTCCAGTTCCCCTTAGACTGTTTTCAACACAGATGCTTAAACTGAGCGGATTTAATGTGACAAACTCCCAAGGGAAAAAATTATGTTATTTAAATTTTGGTTTGCAAGGAAATGAGACAGTGTTTCATTCACCTTAAAGGGATCATTTAACCCATGAAATAAACATGCAGGCACATGCCCAGGGAATAAAGCAATCTGGCAGTAAGCTTAAAACAATACTTCCAAAAGCATTACCTCTCTGCCTCTTTCCTCCACATGGCTCCAAATCTTCCCCTTTTGCTCAGTGAAACTCAATACTTTGAAAACTCTATTTCTTCTTTTCCATATTTTCTTTAGTTTGGGATGAATGAGAATTGTTTTTATTCTCTTGGCTTGGTAAATTAGTTGGCAGTTTGTGGAAGTAGAACAAAAGCTGAACTAGAAATCTGANTGGCAGTAAGCTTAAAAACAATACTTCCAAAAAGCATTACCTCTCTGCCTCTTTCCTCCACATGGCTCCAAATCTTCCCCTTTTGCTCAGTGAAACTCAATACTTTGAAAACTCTATTTCTTCTTTTCCATATTTTTCTTTAGTTTGGGATGAATGAGAATTGTTTTTATTCTCTTGGCTTGGTAAATTAGTTGGCAGTTTGTGGAAGTAGAACAAAAGCTGAACTAGAAATCTGAAAAACTGGTTTCAAGTCCCTACTTAGTCACAAATTAACTACATAATTATTGACAAGCCAGTTACCTCTCCAGACATCTATTTCCTCATCTGTAAGACAAGAGGGGTGATCACTAGGATACCATGAAAGCTCAAAATATCTGTAACTAATAGGAAAACATGTAAATGATGCCAAGAAATCCTAGTGGGAGGGTGTATATCTTTAAAAGCAGATGAAAAGTATTATAGAGCTGGTAAAGCCTTACATTTCATCTTTACCTGGCTTGATTTCTCAGAACTGAATCATTTCATGGGATGCAATTCTCTGAGAACTAAGAGACATATAGATCAAAACAAAGCTCTAAAAATAAAAGACGAACCTATATTAGAAGAGGTGACTGTGAGCCAAGGAACAAATTCTGGCAGCAGGAATTTCAAACATTCTTTAAGACCAAAGCAAACAAGTAGGAAGGAAAAATTTAGATGCCCATTTTAGTGCAGCTTTTCTTCCTGGCAGACCACTTCCTGGGGATATGCTTTCATTTCACCAGCTCTGCAGCCTAAAGAAAAAGGTATCCCGGGCCAATTAATTTTCTAAGTCTCCACTGGTTTATTCACCATGTAAGAGCTAAATCATGATTAAGTTAGAAATGAGGAATATGCAAACAAGACACAGAAGAGTAAGAATAAATATAACCCATAAATAATTCCAAAATCACACACTATGAAATAGTTTCAACCTCTTCCTTATTCACCAAACTTTTCCTATCTAGAGATGATAGCAAGTCACTAAATTTTCTGGTTTAACCTTTGTCCTTCTTTCTTCCCCATCTCAGAGCCAAGGTACTGCAAGGTAAAATATGCCATCTCATTCGTCATTTTGTATAGTAGTCAGATTCCTTTGTGGGAAGCAATGGAAACTACCCATCTGTACTAGCCAGCCCAGGCTGCCATCACAAAATACCAAAGACTGAGTGTCTTAAACAACAGCAATTTATTTTCTCATTGGCTGGAAGTCTGAGATAAGGGTACCAGCATAATTGGTTTCTGGTGAGGGCTCTCTTCAGCTTGTAGTGGCCACCTTCTCACTGCGTCTTTACATGGCAGAGAGAAAGCAACAAGTTCTCAGGTGTCTCTTCTTGTAAGGGCACTAATTCCATTATGAAGGTCCAAACCTCGTGACCTCATCTAAACCTAATTACCTCCCAAGGTCCCTAACTCCAAATACCACCACACTGGGGGGTTAGAGCTTCAACATACGTATTTTGAAGGAACACTATCCAGTCCATAGCATCAGTTAACCTACAAAAGAAATGGGCTTGTTAAAGGATATTGAATCACTTACAGAAACAAAGAGAAGTCTAGAGAAGCAATAGGGAAGTTCAGGGAGTTGAGGTAGCAGGTGCCAACAGGTAGCTCTTTCATGGTGTTCACTAGAAAGAATTAGTTCCAGTAAAATTTTCAGTCTGAGAGTCTCTCGATGTAAAATTCAAACAACTCTCAGAGAATGTGATTAGCCTAGCGTGGGTCATGCAGCCGGGAACCTTGATGAACAGTTTCAGGGCACCCCATAGAATGGGGGCAGGGGTGGGAGGATGATGGGCGAATACTACTCTAAAGAAGAGAGATATGAATACAAGGTGGCCAAAAACCAATAAACACCCAGTGTTCTCTATCAAGCAAGAACTTTAGAATGGGGTCCTCAACCCCTGGGCAAAGAACCAGTAGTGGTCCATGGCCTGTTAGGAACCGGGTCGTAAAGCAGAAGGTGAGCAATAGGCATTTTATATATATATGTAAGGTGAGCAGAATGAGCATTACCGCCTGAGCTCTGCCTCCTGTCAGATCAGTGGCAGCATTAGATTCTCACAGGAGGAGAAACCCTATTGTGAACTGTGCAGGCGAGGGATCTAGGTTGTGGGCTCCTTATGAGAATCTAACTAATGCCTGATGACCTGAAGTGGAACAGTTTCATCCCGAAGCTGTCCCCACCCCACTGCCATCCATCCATGGAAAAACTGTCTTCCAGGAAACTGGTCTTTGGTGCCAAAAAGGTTGGGGACTGTTGCTGTAGAAGACAGATCTTCTAAAGTTGGGTTTCAATGCCAACTCGGTCACTCATTAGCTGGTCTTTTGGGCAAACATATTAGACTTTCTGATTATTTTCTGCTTGCGAATGTTATTGCATTTTCAAATAGAAAAAGTGATATCAATCTAATGATAATCCTATGTTGACTAAATAAGTTACAGAGCACCTACTGTATCCTAAGTGCTCAATACATGTCAGTCACCTCTATTCTCCCTCTTAAACATGCCACAACAGCTACTGATTCACCATATAAGTCTGTACACACAGAATTTTCTTTAAAAATATAAAATAAAACACAACTTGTATTTTGTGTACATATCATACTGTTACCAGTGTTGTATATGTAAAGCAATTATCTGGCATCAAAGGGATAACAGACTTTGAGTCAGACTTAAATGAAAAACTTTTGGTAAGTGCTACTGGACTAAGATAGGAAAGTCAAGTTTTAACATTAGAGGCCTGTGAAATAAACAATCTCAACGACAATACTGCTCATCATTTCTGAGAGCCACAAATAAGCCCTCTGTTTGCTAAACACAAGTGGTCATGTTCCCATGAAGCCCTCTTGCCACAGGGCTTGAATTTGAGATTTTGACTAGAATCTCTTGTCTTTGAACCTCTTGAAATTATATGTGTGCACACACACAGGTTTAAAACCACTGCCTTAGCCAAAGAGAGTAGATAAAGCCCTATAAACCACTCCAAACCAAGAGCCACTCTCAACATTCTCTTTCCTTTGAGATTGACTCACTATCCCTCATCCTACAGTGTGTCCTACTTAACACCCACAACAAAAGTAGCAGCAAAGGCATAACACATCAGAAAGCACACAGCTATGCCAGGGATATTGCTGATCTTGTCAAATTATTTTAACAGTGAACCTTTTTTTCTATGGAAATTCTCCCTGAAACTCAATATGTAAAACAGATTTTAAAGAGACAAATGGGTTTCATGGGCAGTTTACATCTTAGTTGATTTAAGGAAAATGCTTCTCATGTTTTGCAGAAAAGCTGAAGCACCTGTAAGAGCTCCTAGAGTCACTTAGAAGACTATTTAAGTCATGAAGACACTGGTGAGTAGCTCTCCTGCAAATTCATGTTCTCCAACCACAACTGCTGCTAACCTTTGGCTGGCTTCCTTCCTCCTCCCCACAGTGGCTGTTTCAAAATTGTTCTTTCAAGTCCTACCTGTTCTTCAACTCTTACTCCCTGAAGAGTATATGGACTCCACAACCACGAGGGTCAGGCCTTAACAACATAATTACCAAGGCTTCTTTCCTCCCTCCTCAAGCTATAATGGTCTATACCCCACCCATTCGTAGCTCCTTTTCTATTGTTTTAGTGTTTTCCCAACACCAGGCATTCAAATATTACCTTCATGACTTTTGCCACATCTGTAGTATTATATTTTTTATCAATTTAAGTTTTCTTTTCTAATCAATATTAGTTTTCTTTATATCAATTTAATTTGCATTAAAACCTTTCATTGAAAAATTTTAAACATATATAAAAGTAGAGAGTAATACAAATTATGTACCCACATACCAGTCAGCTTCAACAATGGCCCATGACCAGCTTCAACTTAGAACCAATCGTATCTTCATTTAGACCCACTCACTTGCCCCGCTTCCAAATATTTTGAATCAAGTCCCAGTCATAGCATTGCATCAATAAATATTTCATTATGTATCTCTGAAAGATAATGGCTTTTTAAACCATTCTTTAAAAGAAAAAAACTAGCAGACAAGGAAAAAGGATAGATACAAAAGTAAGGACCATAATCCCTGGAATAAAACAGCATCCAAAGTGAGAGGAAAAACCAGAAAAGTGAGAGACAGGCAAAGAAAAGTAGGTTTAGGCTGGTCAGGAAAGTCTCCAAAGATTGAGAACAATAGGCCTGGTGCCAGGAAAACTTTGGGTACAGGTGAGGGCTGGTCCATGAAGCACTGGTAGGCCTTTGGGGAAAATGACAGTGCCATTGGTGGGTGGGAAGGATGCCTAGGAATAGGGATGGAAAAAAGGGAAGCAGAGGAACTGGTTCAGGCCTGGGGACTGATATAGGAGTGCTAGACAAGTGATTCTACAATCAGAAAAATACCAAAAAGAACTGAAAGGGACTGGAGACAGAGAGAAGGTAATGGTGGTGGTAACTGGGAGAATGGTGTGTCTGGGAAAGCATAGAGCTGGGACCTGAGACTCAAATGGGGTGCTGGTTTGGGGAAGGGTTTACCATTAGGAAATGTAGGGTGAAGTGGGCTTGAGAAGGGACACTGGGGGGATTGAGGGAAAGGTGGGTACAAAAGGATGAATGCTGTATATTGGTGGGGGCTGAGGAGAGGCCCACAGCATGTGACTGTCTACCCTAAATGGGTCGTGATCTTGGCCTAAGGCAAAGCACCTCTGCATACCACCAATGACCTCCTGCCTGGGAATCCAGTGCCCCTTAGTCCTCACTCTACTCATCTCTCTGTAGCATTTCACTTTCTTGCTCACCACCTTCTTCCTTTGCACTTTTGATTTCCATGACACTGTAGAGTTCTCAGTCTTTGGATTCTCCTTATATCTCCCCCCCACCCCGCCCCCCGCAACTTGTTCTCCTTAGTCCTTGGGTGAGTATTCCTCCTCTTCCACCTGCCGTTCTGGGGCAGATGTTCCTAGGGTTACATACTTCCTGTTTAGCCTTGTCTATTGCCACACCTATACAGTGGTTACGAAATTTATATCTCTAATCCTACCTGCTATTTTGAGCCTAGAACCCAAATTTCTGTCTATTGTACAATTGTCTCCACACTGATGTGCTGCAGATATTTTCAATTCAACGTATTCAAAAACAAAAACTCCATTTTTTTTTCCATCCCACAGATCTAGTCCTCCCATTTTCCTTGCCTTGGCCACAACATCGCCAATCACCCAGCTGCTGAATGAGAAAACGTGGAATCAGTTTTGATTCCTCCCTCTCCTTCACTCACTAACGTAGGCATGTTTGTGGCCACCCAGCATCTTGTGAAGATGCATTCTATGTTTGAAGAATTTCTCATACCATGAATCCTGTCCCTCTAATATATGGGTACTATAGCCTAACCAAATTAATACATAAACTCATCACAGATAGTGACTCTGACAAAGGAAAATAATATGGGCCCTTGTCCTTGATTAATAAATGTCTAGTTAGGAAGATGCTTGCATAAATAAATAACTATAAATCAAGTTATAAGCCTTGTGGTAGGTTCCATAGCAGCTATAAACAAAGGGCTTTGGAAATCCAGAGGAAGGAATAATTACTTGACTAGGGATAGTGAGATTAATATTTAAATCACTAGACTTTAAGAGAAGTATATTACCCTTCATAATGCTGGTGGGCCTCATCCAATCATTTGAGGGCTTTAATAGAATAAAGGCTGACCTTCCCTAAGGAAGAGAGAATTATGTCTCCAGACTGTCTTCAGACTTAAGCTTCAACCTCAACACTTCCCTGGTTCTTTAATCTGCAAGAATTTTTTCTTATATTTTATTTTTTATAGAGACAGGGTGTTGCTTTGTTGCCCAAGCTAGTCTCAAAATCCTGGCTTCAAGCGATCCTCTCACATCACCCACCCAAAGTGCTGAGATTACAGGTGTGAACCATCATGCCTGGCTTGTGTAATTTGGATTTGCCAATCTCCACATCTACATGAGCCAAATCCTTAAAATAAATCAAGATAGATAGGCTGGGTGTGTGGTGGCTCATGCCTGTAATCCCAGTGCATTGGGAAGTCAAGGCAGGAGGATTGCTTTAGGCCTGGAGTTCAAGACCAGCCTAGGGAACACAGCAAGACCTCCCTCTCTACAAAAAAAAAAAAAAAAAAAAAAAAAAAAAAAGTTTTAATTACCCGGATGTAGTGGCACACACCTGTAGGACTAGTTATTCTGAAGGCTGAGGTGGAAGGATCACTTGAGCCCAGGAGTTAAGGCTACCATGAGCTATGATTGCACGGCTGCACTCCAGCCTGGGTGACAGAGCAAGATCCTATCTCTTAAAAAGTTTTTTTAATTAAAAAAAGATAGATAGAAAGATAGATATACACATACTACTGCAGTATGTGTAAGTATGCACACACACACACACACACACACATGCTTTCCAGTTTCCACAATCGCATGAGCCAGTTTCTTAAAATAAGTCTTAAATTCTTAAAATACACATATATGTGTGTATATATGTGTAATATAAACATATTTTATATGCATACACACATATACGTATATATACACACACCTGTCTTCCTGTGTATATATACATATATACATACACAAATATATACATATATACATACAGCTCTTGGTTTACTTGTATACATACATGAAGACAGAATCAATAGGATGTGTGTGTATGTGTATACATAATAATTACATCTGTATATACACATACACATACACACATATCACTACATCTGGATATACACATACACCATATAAAAAATACACATTGCATATACACATACACACAACATATATCCTGATTGATTTTTGTCTTCGTCTTCATGTATGTACACATGTAAACCAAGAGCCATATGTAAAAATGTATACATTGGTGTATGCATATATGTGTATATACACACAGGAAGATAGGTGTGTCTATATACACATATATATGTTTATATATTATATATTATACATATACACATATATGTATATATTTAAGTTAAATATATGCATATATGTATTTACATACATAGTTATATATACATATGTATATACATATGCAAATTAATATACATATGTGTTTAATTATATATACACAAACATAATTAAAAATTAGCTGGGTGTGGTGCATACATACACAAATTATACACACACACACACACACACACACACACACACAATCCTATTGCTTCTGTTTCTCTGAAGAACCCTGACTAATACAAGGTTCCTTACTAGTCCAGTGTTCCCATAGCAGATGCTCAGTAACTGCTCCATGAATGGACAGAGCTGGAAGGAAATATTGAGTAGGAGAAGTTGAAAAATGCTGAAAAATGTGAGGCAGTGGAGCACAGGGACCAGGAGTCAGGGTAAGGCTCTAGGGGGATGGAGCATGATTCTGAAGGTGAGACCTCAGGAATCCCACCTCTTATTCAGTTTTCCTGGACAAGGCCCAAGACAGACACTGTTCATTCAGTATTAGGGGTAATACATAAGGCCAGAGGTTCTTTTGGCTAGATCTCTAACAGACAAGGGTTCAGACGGGGTAATGGTGCAGGAACTCCCAAGAAGTGAGTCAGGGCCAGGAAATGCTGCTGCCTGACTAAAATGATGACAGGATCGTTATCAAGAGGTGTCTAGATGTGCACGTAAGTTATGAAGTGTAGGCCAGCCATGACCCTCTGCCCTTCCCACCTGTGCCACCTACATCTTCCCTCACATTCTCCCTGACACCTTTATTTCCAGAGATGCTCCTTACCTCTGATTGCCTTTCCCCAGCTAGAGTGGCCTGTCAGCTGCTGTGGGTTCCTGGCATTGCCCAGTCAGGGCTGCATTTAAAAGCCATTTCACTCTCTAGTCTGTGCAAATACAGGAACTGTGTAAGCAAGTTTTTTTTTTTTTTTTTTTTTAAGGGAAAACTATAAAATGTGGACAGTAAATTACATTGCTGTTTTCCCCTCCCAGTGCAAAATGGCAGGCTGTTAAGTGGTTTGGAGCTAAGTCAGTGTTTCAGATTAAAGGGAGTCAAATGTAAACCTCACATTACTTCAAGAGCATGAAAAAGATCTAGCCTTAAATAGTCCCTATAACTGACAGAGGGTAAGGAGGCTGACTGTCAGTTATTACTGCTAATTTTGTATTTGCAGATAGATGGAAGGTCTCTGGATCATTTTAAGTACAGGTATGCCCATTTTAAACTAGGCCAATTTAGGAAAATCTAGTCTAGCAAACCAGATACTTTAGCAAGTGATTCTTCACATTTCAAAGAATTCTTCACTTCGAAAGCAATTAAAACCATCTCTATGATTAGTAATGGTTTAAAAGTCTGCCACAAATGTGTTCCTAATGATCCATCAGAAAAGTATTTCCCTTACTGAAGGGCCCTGGTAATTATTGAGAGACTATAATGAGCCATATCCACACTGCATTATTTAAAACCTGTATTTACTGGAAGACTATATTGGGCAAAGGATTTCCTACATGTATAAAATTGGCCCAATGTCAGATTAAACTGTAAAAGGAAAATAAAAAGAAAATAAAGAATATAACCTTAAGAACAAGATTGCTTGAAATCCAAATATAATACCCCTATTACCTATTTTTACATGGCATTAACTTTAAACAAAGGATTGAGTAGCTGACATTATAGGAGCTTGAATATAAGTTTGTTTATTCCACAGGTGTAGTTTTATTGCTTACTGTATGTAAAGCACTGTGTTAGCCCCTAAAGTAGGTAGAAAATGAAGATGATGCTTTCCCTCCAAGACAATTGGAGAAATAAGGCATAAATATGAGTCACTTAAGAAATAACAGGGCTGGGTGCAGTGACTTCATGCCTGTAATTCCAGCACTTTGGGAGGCTGAGGCTGGAGGATCAATTGAAGCCAGGAGTTTGGGACCAGCCTGGGCAACACAGTAAGAAAAAGAATTTTTATTAACTAGCCCTGTAGTCATAGCTATTAGAGA
This sequence comes from Rhinopithecus bieti, assembly GCF_001698545.2. Classification (NCBI taxonomy): domain Eukaryota; kingdom Metazoa; phylum Chordata; class Mammalia; order Primates; family Cercopithecidae; genus Rhinopithecus; species Rhinopithecus bieti. The sequence continues at coordinate 1,099,534 of NW_016820218.1, read as the reverse complement.
GGCTGAGGAGGAGGGTTGCTTGAGCCAAGAGTTCAAGGTTGCAGTGAGGTATGATCACACCACTGTACTCCAGCCTAGGCGATAGAGGGAGATCTTATCTCTAAAAAAAAATTAAAATTTTTAAAAATTTAAAAAAACAAGTAAGATCAGAAATTATATAATTAAGTGCCACATTGAAAGAGATATGAAACCTGATCTAGCTGAGAAACAGGTAAGAGGAAGACAGGCAAGAATTTGCACTCAAACTGGCTTAAAACAAGCTAGAGAAAGGACTTAAAAATGGGAAGAAATAGGCAGAGAGTGTAGAGGTGTAAAAAAAAAAAAACAGAAGTCATTAGAGAAACCATCATCAAATAGCAAGCAGTGGGAATGAATGGAACAGTATAGAGTCAACGGGGAAAAGAGAGTCAGAAATCATAAGAGATAAGAGATCAAACCCTGTCATAGCAAAAGGGATGCAGGCTGTCTATCAGAGCCCTATTGTTCAGGCTGACCCTGTCAGCAAGATTCACACTGAAAGGGTATACTACAACTTTTCTGTCTCCAAAGTACTGGCTTGCAAGTGACACTTAAACCTCTTTTAATAATAGACCTAGTTTGAAACTCACAGAACAGTTTTTCATCTTCTCTCTTCATTAACCTGCCTGTACTAGCAGTTTTCTGTCATAAAATGCTTAACAAAGCTTTCACAGGAATGGGAGTGTTCTAGTCTGTTATCTTCCTCATTACACTCTTAGGAGTTGCTCTCTCTGCCCCTGTAATATATTTCCTTAATACAGTCCCTGAATCCACTGAATTCCCCTTCAATTGCTGGAAACTTTGTTCATGATCATACCAGGGACAATATGTGCTCTTTCATAGTCATAGTAAGGGGACAGGCTTGAAAAGGATCTGCAGGTTAATTGCCCTAGAATTAAACTTTTAAGGCCCAAAGAGAATTCACACTCTGGCAACAAGATGAGGGGTTAAACCAGGGTTTAACAGATCCATGTCTACAGGGTGGAGGACTACCCACTTTATATACCAAATATGCTATTTATATTTCTAGATTGTGGTATATTTTAGTTGCACAGTGCTTTATAATTTTTAAAAAATTCTATCACTTACCTTATCTCATGTTCTAAATGCTTTAAAATAAAAGATGCTTCAAAACTAGAAAATATTAATTTGCCTTACTGTGTTGTAATATATATACAGCATAGAGAATAAGTTTTAAACATACAGCTCAATTAATTTCTACATATATACATATAAATACACACACACACACACACACACACACCCCATTAACCACCACAGGATATAAAGAATTTCCAGGACCACAAAAGGCTCTCTTCAGTACCTCCCCCAGTAAGTTTTTTCTTCACAACATTAAAGCTTTTAAAGTAAAATTTAAAATTGTTAATCCAAACATTTCACTGATATTTAGGAAAGCTGATTTGACTCATTAACATACTTTCAAAGTTTTAAGAAATAGTGATAAAAAAAAGCCAAAAACTTATCTGTGTTAATACTTTACACTAAAAGAAATGTACTGTCCCTCTCACTAAACCCTAACCTTTTGAACTGACTCATCAGGGACTTTTAACAATACTAAGAAATATTGCTAACAGGAAAACAAGTACCAGAAAACAACAATTAGCTTTTAAAATGTTTAATCCAGAAATATACCCAAATGCATAGCCATTACCAACATGTGAGGTCAGCGGAAAGAGGATAAAAGGAGTTAAGCAAGGGGACATCTGGCCTGGCTTTTTTGTGAAGTCTTCTGTTAATTTTTATGCTTGTTTAGCTAACTCACATAGCATATAAATAATATAGTGGCATAAATGTTAGCAAGGGCAAGAATCAGAAACAAAAACAATTCCCAGAAAAGGGAATTTCATACCTTTCTGTGAAAGACTGGGTTGTTTCAGGCAACTATGGGCTTATACCTATTTAAATAGTTAAACAGGTGACTTTCTTCCCCTGTAGGCCACAGGCACAAACTACAGATAATGAATATCACTTGTGAAAATCAGGCACAAGTGAATGAAGAAAAGTTTCATAACTGGACAGATAGCACCAAGAGACTTTACCACAATAACTATCCTCATGTTCAGCATTTAGGCACATTCTGGAATGAATAAAGGTTGATGTTTTTAAACTTAATTATCAATTTAAATGAAAGTACAAAAATGAAATCTTTATGAGTGCTGCAATTACATACTTTTGCCTGTCATTCAACAGCTGTCTGCAGTACCCTAATGCCAACTTTATTTGCAACAGAATACTATATAATCAAAGTTAGTTTTGTGCAAAAACAATTTAGATTAAGGCTAGAAACTCTAGGTTTATGAGAGTCTCTTTCTCCACTCCCTGAAATAATCTCTGTTCACTTTCACTCTTACAGAGAGTAAGAAGAGGTAAGAGAACCAAGCATGGTTTTTAGCTATCACCTGGTCAATAGCATCAAGAAATACTGGAGTCAAAGCAGAAAAAAAAAACTACTGTCTCTTTGCTACTATTTACCTCTTTGTTCTCCTGGCCAATAGAACACACAGATTTAGGTCACTTAAAATCCTCTAATAGCTAAATGCATCTTTAACAAGTAACTAGGTTAAATTATTCCCCTGTCTCCACCTAAGGATAAACCACAATGACTACTAGTTTAGCTTCCCCACAACTAAACTGAGGAATGGATCATGTATGCTTGGGAAGCTCTTACCCACAGTCTCATATACACCAACGATGGCTTAGGAGGCTCCAGCACACACACACCTTCTTGTGTTCCAAAAGCTTTACAACAGCATAGCATAGTAGGAGGCAGAATGATAAATCTCAAATCTCACTTTGACAGTAACTACTTGTATGAATTCAGAAAGGCACCTAACCTCTCTGCCTCAGTTTCCTCATCTGTAAATTGGGAATGACACATAGCAACCGCCCAGAATTGTTGAAAGGATTAAATAAACTGAGACATGTAAAGTACTTAGAACAGCCTCAAATAAATAACATTAGTACCATTGTGTGTCTGTGTGTAAAGAGTTTGAATGGGGTCTCTGATCTCTGCTGATTTACCAGACTAAGAAACAGTATGACTTCAGATGTATCCCTTAGGAAACAGACTCTAAGATGAATATTTTCATGAGGGAAAGTTCTTGGAAAGTATCCTTGGGATCAACGACTATGGAGGAGCACAAGATATAGGAATGGGCACAGGGAGTAGTTGAACTGTATTACAAAAGCAACAAAAGACTCAGCCAATCCCACAGGGTTCTATGGAGCTGGGATGGTCCTTCTGACTTGGACCACCCAAGTCTCAAGGGATTGAGACTTCATAACTCCATATTGACCAGTCATTTGCTGTTGGCTGCCCTCAGGTAAGGGTCATGACCTTGGGTGAATGAGTCCCTTCAGCTAATACACAGGGAGAGATTCAGCTGAGAACTAGCAGCCATCAGCAGTCCAGCCACTACGGGAATGAGTCCCTCAGTCCTGAAGGGAGGATCTGGACAGCACACCAGATTTATATCCACTTGTGGCACAAGGGTTGGGCTGTACTCTATCTGGTGTGCTTTCTCTGCGGGGAAGTCTACCAACATTCTGATTGGTCATCTCTTCCTGAAGAAGTTTATGTGAGAGAGAGAGAGAGGTGTTAGTGGGGCAGCTGGTGTCAAGACCACAACTGATACTCATTGCATTGCCTCCCTCCTGTATCGTGACCCTCTTCTGGACCACTCATTCTTGACCCTCTTCATCCCAAGCTAGTGTCTCTGCTGGACAAGGCAGCTTAACTTGGGGAGTGACCTAGACCTCATCACTGAGGGAAAGGTTCTCAGGTTATGACTTCTATACTTTTCCATTCACTCTCAAAATTGGGCAAAGGAGTACTAAGAAACTCCCAAGTGGGCCACCTAAGTGCCAACCAGATTTTTCCACACCCCCATTGGGTAGCAGCAGCTTTACTGTTTTCTTTCAGGACCAATTATCCCTGCCAGGATGGTGACTCCTTTTTTTCACTGTAGGTCTCTTGGTCTGAGGAACCTGAAGTGATGGGGTGGCAGCCATAGCTTAAAGTTTAATAGAACTGTTAAGTTGGCCCTTGATAGAAGTGTTCATCTTCTGAGAAGCAGGACCTCTAAACCCATAGATCCCAAAGTTGTGAGGACTGGAAGCCCAGATTCTTCAAATGGGCTTCAAATGGTAAATAGCACTACTCCAACTTTCCACCTTTGGTCCCTGGATCCATTCATTCTGTCTCTTGGACACACAGCACTATACAATGATGGTTAAGGGATATGCTGCCCTTACACCCCATCCTCACGAGTTGTCATCTCCAAATTGACACTTCACTTATGTCTTCACAAGGTCATTCTATCACTCTACTAGACAGGCAGTTTCTGGGTGGTATAGTATTTGATAAGGCTGGTGGGTCCTATGGTCATGTGTCTACTTTCACTCCTCTTTTGCTGTGAAGGGTTCCTTGGTCTGATACAATGTTATGCCAATCCTGAGCTGGTGGATCAAACACTCTCTAAGCTGCTGGATAGTGGTGCTGACTTCCCTGTGAGAAGGTAAGGAAAACCAACATCCAGAATACATGCTGATTTCAAGGTGAAAAGGGTCCAGTGTAATCAGGCTGTCACCGATTGTTTGGTTTTCTTGAGGGATGGAGCCATATAAGAGACATATAGGAGACTGCACAATGGGAACCGAGATTAGTTGATGTCAGCTAAGTCATTCTGTCCACTTGGTTAAACATTCATGGTGCCTCTTCCATAATGAATCCTCTCTGGTAGAGATTAACATATGATACAAATATCTTCACACTAAGGGCTTACTTCCATATGTGCATCTGTATGCTTCTCCCCAGACTTCCTTATCCTCTATCTTCCATATTCTCCTTCTATGTCCCTGACCAACCAGACAAACCATTTTCCATAGTATTCTTACTTCTGGCTACTTCTCTTTACACACACACACACAAACACACACACACACACACACACACTGAATAACAAGGGCACACCCACAACTCTACACACTGGGAGGGTATTACAACGCCACTCTACCTCTGAGGGGCTATAGTGCATCCAAGTCTATTTTTGGCTTGTACCCAGATCAATTCATCTGTGAGTCAAGTTCAGGCTTTTTTTCTTCTCTGTTAGCTGGCCATAAGGACCCCTGGTCCCTAAAGTCCTATATGTAAGCTGAGAGAGAACTGCCATTGAAACAATGATAGATGACATGAGCTTTGTGAATGTACCACTTTTATTTATATTTGATTGTTGCTGGGATCACTAGACTTTAACTTGTGGTATGACCCAATCCAGTTCAGGATAGGCAATTCTGGTTGCAGGGTCATTTGGTATCCCACTATTTAGTGCTCAGTAGCAGCCCAGGAGCTGTTAATTGAACAGTGTATAATTCTCTGCTACAGAAGGCATGTCCTAGGAGTCTGCGTTGTAATTCTTTTTTAGGGGTGTTAGGAGCAGAATTTTGTGTCCCCTCCAAAAATTGTTGAAGCCCTAACCCTCAGTGTGGCTGTATTTGGAGACGGGGCATCTAAGGAACTAATTAAGGTTGAATGGAGTCCTAAAGGTTGGGTCTTAATCCAATAGGATTAGTGTCTATACGAAAAGATACCAGAGAACTCCAACTCTCTCTCTTCCACAAACATATCATACAAAAGGCCATATGAGGACACAGTGAGAAGCCAGGCATCTGCAAGCCAAGAAGAGCACCTTCACCAGAAACCAACTCTGCTAGACCTTGACCTGGGACTTCTAGCTACCAGAACAGTGAGAATAAATATTTCTATTGTTTAAGCCACCCAGTCTATGGCATTTTGTTGTAACACCCCCAGCAGATTAATACAGGGGGCTTTCCACAAATTCCACATGGTATCTTTTTCCACTGCCAACACCTCTTACATCATATGGTCAGCCTAGTCACATGGCCTGAGTAGCAAAGCCACCTGTAGCACAGCCTAGAATGACTATAGTGCCCTTTCCTCCTATGGGCCCTACTCAGAGATGGCTGCCTTTTATATCACTTAGTTAACAGGTAGAAGTGTTCCCAAGTATGGAATATACTGCTTCCAGAACTCAAAGAGACCTAGTGGATGTTTTACCTTTTCTTGGTAATAGGAGGCTTGAAATGCAATACTTTGCCCTTTATTTTGGAGGCAAATTCCAGTATGCCCCAAACCAACAGACCCCAGAAAACTCTACTATTGTGTCGAGCACCTGAATCTTCACAGGATTTATCTCCCACCATCTATAGCATGTGGATCTTTCCCAACACTTCCAACATACTTGCCATTTATTGTTCATCCAGTCCAACTAACAAGGTGTCACGAATATGGAGGACAAAGATGACGTACTACAGAAAATCTAGATGGTGCATGTGTCCCTTTGGACTATATAATATTAGAGGGTGGGAGAGTTAACACAACCTTAGAACTATATGATTCTAGTGAATGCAAACTGTTTCTAATCCTTTGTCCTGTTAGGGATAGAAAAGAACACAGACACCAAATTAATGCTCACTATGTACCTGCAGCTGCGTTAATCTGTTCTAGCAAAGATACCACAGCTGCTGCAACTGCGCTATTACTTGGTGGAGTTTGCAGTATTCTACTCTAATACTTCAGGATCTGTATGGCTTTTTCATTTATTAGACTAGGCTGATAAATGAAATAGGGATAAGGACTGCCTGCATCCTTTAGGTCTTTAAGGGTGGCACTAGTCTCTACCTATTGCATCAGGAATATAATATTGTTAATGTACTCTCTTGAGTAGGGTTAAGGGGTATTTTCAGAGGCTTCCACTTGGCCTCCTTACTATGACTACTCTCACCCCACAGGCCAAGAATCAATGTGGAGGTCGTAGTGACTACCTATATGCCCATTCCATTATACATTCAGAGCCCCATGAAGTGCACACGGAGTGAATCTTTGGACCCATTGGACACATTATGAGCCAGACTTGAGCCAGGATTCCATTTATTACTGGCCTTCACATACCACTCCCTTAACAGGAAGCCACAGGTCTTAAGGTATCAAGGTGAACTTGGACCCTGTATCTAACAACCCTCAAAATTCTGAGTATTCTTTTCCCAGGATACAGTTACCTGAATAAATAACCTCAGGTCCTTTAGGGGATGACTTGAAGAAACACTGCCATACCATCTGCCATGCTATTATTTCAGGGGACTTCTTCCTGAGGACCCAGACTTACTTTGAATTAATGACTTCTAAGTCTGTAAACTGGCTCAGGTACAAAACTTTGGCAAAAAATTGTGGCTTTTCACTAGGGTGGTTGCTCTCAGCCTCCTGATTATCCATTCTGCTGGGTTCTGCAGCTCCCTGGCTTAGTCCTTTTCCTTCCTTAGCAAGCTCACACCTCCCTAGCCTGGTTATGTTTTGCTTGATGGTAGGTAGCCAGGAGGTGAAAGCAGATCCCCCAAGGAGGATAGGTGCGGTTTTGCAAACCAAAAGTCTCTCTATTGCCTTCAGGTAAGGGGTGGGGTTCTCATCTCTAACAGAAAAAAAAGGGGCTACTTCTGTAAGCTCAGGAGGTTTAGGGAGAGCTGGGTACATTGCCCCATGTTTCCAGTTAAAGTTTTAGTCATTCTGTTTTTTCATCTGGGCCTTGGCATAGCAAATTTGCTGGGGCTGAAAATGTAATCTTTTCTGGAGATAGGCTACTCTTAAAATAAAATCCTGGGTGTGGTTTTCAGCATTTTTGCCTTCAGGCTGTAGGAGATAAGAGTCACTTTAATTTCTGTTAAAGAGGTCTGCCAGACTTTCATACTTGGACTTTTTCATCTTTCTCCTATGCATTAATGGAACTCAGCAACAGCCATCCAATTCCACTGTCCTTACATTTAATACTTATACCTCTCAAAGATCTGAAATGTTGCACCAGCCAAGTCATACCCTTCCTGGATATCCCATCCCAATTCACCAGTGAAAGTGTTAACCACTGGATGGCTATTTCATGATAAAGATTATCCACCATTGCTAGCCAACTGCAGTGACCAAGCTCCAAACTATGTCTTCAAAATCAGCTTTCTTAGAGCCCTTCTGGTACCAAATTTCTTAGGTCAAGTTCCCTGGAAAACTGATTCTGAAGGAGATTTGAATACGTGAAGTTGACTGAGGAGGACCCTTGGGTTCCACACCTGTGGGAAGATGAAGGAAGTAGGTGTGACCAGAGAAAAGAATTAAATTTCAATGCAGCCACAAACACAAAAGATTCAGCTGTAACAATGGGAATCTCTAGAGCTGGGATGGCCCTTCCTCAAAGCAATGGGATTGAGCCTTTATTCCCCTGCCTCAGCCAGTCAGTCATTGTATGAAGGCTGTCCCTGGCAAGGTGTTGTAATCCTGTGTGAGACAACTCTTTGGTTGAAGGCAATTCCCAGGGAGGGACTCAGGTAGGAGTCTCAGTCTCCAATTTCCCCATCAGTAGAGAATTCGTGACTTGGTTCTGAAGGAAGGTCCAGGTAATGTACCATAGCAACAACTACAAAAACACATTACACACACATACCTCTACAACACACACAAACACACACACACACACATTTTAAATAGAAGACTCTGAATAAGGTCAAGAAACAATGCATCTTTTGCTCAATATTTCTAAGAAAAATAAGGCACCCCACTGCTCAAAATCTGAAGATTGTTCTTTTACCATAAGAAAAGTACGCAAATTATTTCAATCAAGGGCAGAGTCAAGAATTTAAATGTTCTTGCCACAATGAAACCAAAAATATGACATCTAACATAAATAAATGTAGGTTCAAATTTTAATTGCACAGACTAGAGGAGACCTGATGTGACAACACTTCATGCAGAAAATATCCAGAAGGGTTAGTTGTTTCCAAGTTTAGTATTTGTCAAGAGTATAAGGCAACTATCAAGAAAGTAAACGTATTTTTATTTTCCATTGATAGAAATATAGTATCACTAGCAGATGTCATGGTTTTGCCATAGATCCCATAATGGACAACCACATCTGGAGAGGTATTCAGTTCTGAGCCTCATGTGTTAAAAGACAAAATTGAAAAACCACACTGAGTCTTAAGAAAATCAATCAGAAATCTGAAAATAACGCCTTATGAAGAAAAGCTGATGGGCATGGAATTGATTACTCCAGAAAGGAAAAGGCTTCATGAGAAAGAAAGAAGTCAATTGATAGTATATTGGGTCTGGGTTTCCCCAAAAAGGACTAGAATCTGTGGGCAGAAATTACAGGGAGCAAATTTCAAATCAAAATAGTCAATAACTTTCAAACCAATAGAGCTGTCAACAATGAAGCCAGCAGAGACGGCTCTGCCTAAAAGTGTTGTTAAATTAAGTTTAGCCTGATGCTGCCTCCTAACATATTTTAAATTCTGCCTAAAGGTTTCTTCACACACTGTGAACTGTAACCTACTCTTATAACAATCACAGAGTTTCAGTCAACCACAGGTAGCCAAATGTTCAGCCATGTTCAAATAAGGCAAATGCTGAGTTGAAACCAATTCAGCTATAGTGTTTCCATAGCTCACTTCCATCTTCCGTACATCACTTTCCTTTTTCTGTCCATAAAAGTTATCCAAACATGTGGTGGCCTCAGGGGTACTCTGAACCTCTTCTGGTTCTGGGGGCTGCCCAATTTGAGAAGCATTCTTTGCTAAATAACTGCTAAATTTAATTTGTCTAAAAAATATTTTGTAATAGTGTCCAAGCCAAGACCAGGCATTCCTTGGGGATGGTAGAGGGATCCCTCACTATGTAGAGATTATACCAAGTCTCCCAAACATATGCTTTAAAATCTTATTTTTCTTTTTTTTTTTATTATACTTTAAGTTCTAGGGTACATGTGCATAACGTGCAGGTTTGTTACATATGTATACTTGTGCCATGTTGGTGTGCTACACCCATCAACTCGTCAGCACCCATCAATTCGTCATTTATATCAGGTATAACTCCCAATGCAATCCCTCCCCCCTCCCACCTCCCCATGATAGGCCCCAGTGTGTGATGTTCCCCTTCCCGAGTCCAAGTGATCTCATTGTTCAGTTC
>NW_016820218.1:1056689-1084130 GCF_001698545.2 Rhinopithecus bieti | reverse complement strand
TGAGACTGGAGCTGTTCCTATTCGGCCATCTTGCTCCGCCCCCTCTAAAATCTTATTTTTCTAAGGCTAAGAGTTAAGAATTAAGACCATCTCAGGCCAGAGAAGAACTAAATTTCAAAACAGAGGCTGGCTTTACCTTTATCTCTCACTTGAATATCTATGATGTACTTAAAACTTTCCCCATCTCAGCATTAGGACCGAAATGCTGCTACTGTCATTCCATCTTGCCAGGAAAACAGAAGCATGGACAAATAATATCTGAAAGACGCAATGGCACGAAGCTCATTAACAAACCAATACAACTCAGATGTTTCTACTCTCATAACTCAATATGCCGATTCAAACTCTTTCTCAAGAACTCCCCAAGAAAACAACCCATCTATGTGAATTTCAGTCAGTCGGCTCCTTGGAGCCAGTTCCTGCATCTGGAAATAAATACAGGAGTTGGGGCTACATAGCCCTTCAGTTCCTTTCAGCCTAAACATTCTTACAGCCCAAAGGAAGGAGGCATTGTTTTTAAGAATGCCTTAAAAGTCATCAGTTACCCCAAAGGCAATCTTTTTTGTGGCTATACAAAGTAGTTATGGAAGATACATTTGTTGTTGAAATTTATGACTTAGTAAGACACCTGCAAGAAAGCAAAACCTAACTCCCAGAAAGAAAAATATCTAGGATAATCAGAGATATTTGTTTAGTATTTTTTCCTGTGAGCTTATAGAAAATTTCAAAACCAACTGCTCAATGTTAGGTATACATAACTAGGGGAGGTAAGGTAAGCTGATTTTAGGAACTCTGTGCTTAAAAGAATATCCCTTTAAAATGATGTTTTCAAAAAGAAACAAAAGGAGGATACTGGGGTGTTTTAGGGGTAGAAAACCTTATAGAATACTATTAAAATAGGAACAGGACTGGCTTTTTTTCTTTTTTGTAAAGACATGAATGTCATGTTACATATATGTGTCAGATGATTTGTGTGATATTTTAAAAGTTTATCATCAACAAAGTTTCAACTATTATCTCCATTTTTATAGATAAGGAAATTATGACACAGAATAATCCAAATTTCCACAGGAAATCACTGATACAGAATGAAAACCAAAGCCTGTCAGGCTTTTCCTGTGTCCACAGAAGTAAAGTATATATTATACGATATAATGTTATTAAAATTGCTGAAAAATTATCAAAGTCTTATTAAATAACTTTTCATCTATATTCACAAAAGGAAAAAAAATGTGGTTTTTGGTTCATTTGTTTTCTTCCCATCTAAGAGCAGCATAATAGCTTAGCAGAGTGAAGAGCTGAATAGAAGGTATACTTTAAATGGGAACAAAATGCACACCTGTCCTTAAACATTCACCTCAAATCGAACACAGACCTGAAATATAATATTTGCATTCATCATTCCTTTGGGTTCTAGTACTCTAGGTCACTGCTACAACACAGCATGCTCTCCGAAGGAACAACACACCATCTAGTAACATTTATTTTGGATTCATTCAACAAATAAACTAGTCATCTAAAATGCTAGCCATAGCAGCTGTTAATCAGTTGCTAAACATATAATGTCATCTTAATTTGTGTTAATAGAATTGTAATTACATAATTTAGACAATAAAACCCAGAGAAGGAAAATGTCAATATGATTTGGGGGAGTGGTGAGAGTAAAGAAGGGGAAAGAGAGAAAGGTCTGAGGTGGCAATATCCAGGTGGGAGGACCTGGTAAAGGAGAATTAAATGGAAGAGAGGGGGGATTCTGGCAATAACACCAAGATTCTGGGTTCAGAGGCTAAGGAGAAAGACACCTGCCTTGAAGAGCAAATCTGTATGGCTTCAAGGATGGGGGCTTGCACTCAAATTTGAATGCACTCAAAAATGAAGAATAGCTAATGTTTGTGAGGTACTTTGCTGTTTACAAGGTACTTTCATATTCATGAAATATATATTTAATCCATCCACACACTGAGATGGTTTCTTTCTATCATCCTCATTTTAAAGATGAAAACTAAAGCTGGGATAAGATGATTTGCCCTGATTCACGTCAGGCCTTCTACCTCCAGTCTCACATGCTCTTCACACACCACAGTGCAGCTCCAAGATAGTTCAGGTTTCTTTTACCAACTTTGTAGATATTAGAAGGAAAATGCACTGACTCAAAGTAAATAGTATTGAACTAAACCATACTTTATATATTTCAAAGTGTTTTCACATATGGCAATATTGTATGTTTCTCATTTTAATTGGGGAGATCAGGAACTATTATCTCCATTTTTATAGATAAGGAAATTATGACACAGAATAAACCAAATTTCCACAGGAAATCACTGACACAGAATTAAAAGCAAAACCTACCAAGTGTGACTTTTCTTATTCCTTCCCAGTGCACAGTTTTTGCAAAGCTGATCTCTGGACTATGCCGTGATGAATAAGACTTACAGAAAATAAAACTAGAAGAAGGGAAAAACTCCCAGGATAAGCCAGGCATGGTGGTTTGCTCATGTAGCCCCAACTACAAGCTGAGGCTGAGGCTAGAGGATTGCTTAAGTCCAGGTGTTCAAAGCTACAGTGAGCTATGATCGTGCCTGTGAATAGCCACTGCACTCCAGTCTGGGCAATGGAGAAAAACCTGTCTTCATAATAAATAAATATTTGTTTAAAATAAAAAAGCTCCCAAGACACACAGAAATAGAATAGGCCCTCATAATCAGAGCTACATTAAACTGGTTTGGAAAAAAAACTACAAGTTAAAATAGTAACAGCAATAATAAAACAACAATAATAAGTGCTTTGGAAAGGAAAAAACAAGATCTCTATTAGAATCATTACACAGCTCTCTTATAACTGCTGCCCACACCACCAAGAAATACAATATCAAAGGTCAACGCATATTAAGAATAAACCACAACAACTGCATAGGTAAGAGGCGCTATGATTCCCTTTGAGCTGCCAAAATAACTGTCTAGTTTTTCCAAAGCTGCAGTGGAGATGGGGGAGGCATCCTGATGTCATAGGTGGGAGAAATGTTTTTACCAACTAAGCTCATCATATGTATGTGGTGAACAACCAGAAAGTATTTTACTTTTATAAGACAGTAGGTAAATGATTCCCAGAAAAACTGAGTAATATTTGAATAAAATGTTATTTACCACATCTGATATATTTTCTTTTTTGAGCTCTCTGTCCTGCCCTATTTAATGTTTAGTAACAGATGAAATGTATTTGTGAAAAGTCATATGTGATACTGATATTTTGCTAACACTCTCCTACAGGAAGATTGCTTATGTCATGCTGCAGTTGGTTTACTGATTTTTTAAATTGCAAAATAAAGATCTGATAAATAATTAGCTCAGCAATTCCCAGACTGAATTTAGTAATGCAGTCTTTCTATTCATCTTGCACCAGGATATCTGTAATTATTCCAAAGTCTATCCTGGAAATTTTCCAAAAGTCTCAAAATAAACCAAGGAAAAAACTCACAAAACTTTTACGAGGTAAGGTGCCAAAAGAGTGTCACAAAATAAAATTACAGGTAATGCAAATCTAAAAAGAAGTCTAGAGGTCATTGAATTAAACCAATGGCTTTCAACCTTGGCTGAACATTAGAATCCCCTGGGAACTTTTCAAAATCCTAATGTCCAGGCTATACCCCAGACCAATTACATCAGAATCTCTGGGAGTAGGACACAGGCATTAGTATTTTTTCAGGTTCCTCAGGAGTTTCCAATGTATAGCCAAGATTGAGAACCACTGGAATAGACCCAATAAAAGACCAAATCCTTAAAGTTGGTGCTGTCTTCTGTTAGGCTTAAGGGAAAAATAAACATTTGAAATGAGAGCATGGGCTTTGGGAATCAGAATGCTGGCTGAATCACCTTCCAACTGCAGGACTAGAGCAAGACTTCAAGTCTCTGGGTCTCCATACCACTTCAGAGGGCTGCTCTGAAGAATAAACTCAATGAAATGATATGTAAAAGCACCTAACCCACTGACTGCAGGGCACACAAAAGCACCAGGAAAATATTCCTCTCCTCCTCTCCCATTCTCCCACATGTTTTAAGCAAGAGTTACTTCCTGACCAAATGGATCAGAGAGTAATAAATAGACCTAATCACATGTCACACTTGTTCCCAAAGTATTTAGGCATGTACAACTACACCTATTCTTTCATCAATAATGGAACAGAAATATGTGCCCCAAGAGTCTCTATTCACTAATGATTTCCACACCAAAAGCTCATCTAAAAATTGATCATTTGCATCAACAGTGAGATACCATTTTTTGCCAGTTGGCGAACACAAAAGACTGATAATCACCAGTGTTGGCAGAGATGTAGGGAAACAAGGTTTTACAAATTAGTATAACCTTTTTGGAGCGTAATTTGGCAGCATCTATAAAAAAAAAATCTAAATGTACATATTCTTTCATCCAACTAATCTATTCTTGGGCACCTAGTCAGAGATATATCTACATATCTACTCATGAAGATATTGTCCTGATTGCTTTGGTTGTGTGGTTGTGTCTTGTACTCATCACTTTCTGAACCCTTCAGTTGTTTGTAGACCATTTACAACACTAGAAGAGAAACCCTGTAGGAAGAGTCTGATCAATCTAGCCCACTAAGTGAGAAGAGCTGGGCTTGCCAAACGGGCCCACATGATGGTCACATTTAGTGCCCACAATGTCATGCTGCTTGAAATGCATACTTCTTTGCTTTCTAATGCACTATCTCCATCAATCAATGCATGGCCCTCTTTATTTAATATTTTATTTTAAATAATACATAAACACCCATGAACATACTAATTCAAACAATGATATCAGCAAAAACTTAGGTCACTTACATGCTCTCCCCTGTGCTGTCTTCTCTATCCCTTACCCCTCAGGAGTAAGCACTATCCTAAGCTTTGTGTTTATTATTCCTTCTCTTGTTTTGGAATGTTACAAAAATGGTATTGTACTATAAATGGTTTTCTGGGATTTTAGATTTTTACTCAATCCTTTTGTGACAAGGATTAATCTGGTTGTTGGATGTATCTATACTTCTTCGTTCATGACAGAATTAATTAACTATAATATATTTAACCATTCTCCTGGAATTGGCATTTTGTTTCCAATTTGAGACTATTAAGAACAGTGGCACTATAAAACTCTTCCCGAAATTTTTATAACACAGGGGTGGTCGATTTCTGGCAGGAAATCTGGCTGCCATCACACTAACCTCATCACTCACAGGAGCCATTGATGGTCTCCCCTAAAAGGCTTAATTTCTCTCCCCCTCCTCTGCCCATCCAGGCCAGTTCAAAGTGCCCTAGGGGAGAACTTTATAAGAGGCAAGCGCTCCTTTAAAAGGCAGCACCCGGCAGCAAATATTTATTGACATAACTGGCTCCTTCCAGAACTAATCTGGCAGTTACCCCCAGCCCCAGGCTAGCTGTTTAACTTACCTACCTCCTGTCAGAATTTTAAAGATATTTTTATTTGAAAGACAAATTCCTAAACAGTATGACTTCAATACTTTATTCCTACAAGAAAAAAAATCACTCTCCAAGAGAATTTTAGCTACAGATCTACACCAATATCAACTCCCACATATATTGTTGTTTAGAAGTCATACTTGACATCTAATGTCACAAAATGCAGAGACTTGATTTTCTGTCTCTCTCTCTCTCACACACACACAAAGCCTGAATGAAAAATCAAGCATCAATAGCTACTTATAACCCATTTAATTTCCCCTTACCAAGCAGATATAAATGTATTAGGGAAATTTAGGAAAAGAGGACAAATGGGATAACTATACATTATCTTGCAATGATTTTTTTTTTAAGTTAATTTAGAATAGGGCCCAAGGGCCCAAAGTGTTGGTAATACCTGTGTAAATACTGCCTTTGTCTCACCAGTATTTTAAAATTTATTTTGTGTTCCCATTGTCCAAAGACCTCAAATTACATAAATCATTTATTTTTAATTAGGTTTTTAAAAGTTGCTAAATCCTGGGGGTTCACGAGTGCCCCTGGACCCACATTTCCAAGCCAGCTTCTCCACACACTCAGTACTCGTCCATCAGTTTCTCTTGTCTTCCAACTGGCTGCCATCTGCTCTCCTGTTCCTCAATCCCACAGCTGCAACAGGGAGCACTATTGCAGGAAACCCAGCCACTGGCCACCTTCCACCCCAGCAGGGACTGGAGCACTCAACTCCTGTCTAAGCTCACTTCTGAGCAGCTGCTCCCCCAAATAGCTTCATAAAACCACGTCTACTCTTCCTAATGCTTTTGCCCTATGGCCAGCACCATTCTCCTCAGAGACCTCTTCGCAGACTATTGAGATGATCAGCATGAACTTCCTCAACATCTCACCACAAATGCCCATCTCAACCCACACTTCTATTTTTATCCGCACTGATCAGTGCCAGCTTTCTTTTCATCACAGAGGAAGTGACCCTCCTTTTCTGGTTTCTGGCTAATTCCTTCACCTGTGCGAGCAAATTCCACCCCCTCCCACCCTGTACTTCAGAATTATTTCTGTCTCTAGCTTGGCTACTTCCCTGCACATCCAAGTGGTTCACTTCTTAAAACCAACAAACAAAACTTCACCATTCCTATGTCTCTCTTTTCCCCTCACAGCCAAACTCCCTGAAAGAACAGAGGGCAATTCAACCTCATGTCCACTTCTTACCTCCTGTCCACTCCTCCACAGACTGCAATCTGGACTCCAGCCATACCACTCCAGACACAAGGGTGTCTGGCAAAATTCTGATATTCTCCCTCCCCATCATTACTAATTCTACTGCTTCTTTTTTTCCCAGTGCAAACCTTAGCTGACCTCTCTGTGGCAGCTGACAATATTAACTACTCATTTCCTCTTAAAAATTGTCTCCTCTCTGGTCTTATAATTCCTTCTACTCTTAATACATAGGACCATTTTTTCCTCATCTCCTTCTTCTTCTTCTTTTCTTTTCTTTTTTTTTTTTCTTTGTGCCTCCTGTTCTGTTGCTTCTCTCTTAAAATCCTCCCTATGCTTCCGATTTCAGTTCTCTGTTCATTACTCTGAGTACATTTTCCTTAGAAAATACCACCTCCCCAATATCCATCCTGGAGCCTAACTTTCCCTGAGCTACAGACCCATAGAGCCAACTGTCTCCAGGCATCTCCATGTGCATCCTGAGTATAACAAGTCCTACACTGAGCTCATCATTCCTCTCATTCCCAAGCTTCCACCAATAACCCTGGACTCTTCCTGTTTTCTCTTTCTAAGTAAATGACATCACCATCTGCCTAGTCACCCAAGTGGGATCCCTGGGAAGTGTGGCAGCTCCCTCACTCTGCCTCCCTGAGGCATTCAATCAGCCCCTGATGCTTGTATAATCTACCTCTTTAACATCACTGCCATCTGTTTGCCTTTCTCCATTCCCATTGCATTTGCCTTAATTCAGACTCCTTTCATCATTAAAATTAATAGGAATTGCATTTACTTGAGTACTATATGCTAGGAATATAATATACATAATGCCAGGAGGTATTATTGACCATATTTTTACAGATAAATAAATGAGACCCCAAAAGGAAAATAACTGCATCTTTTCTCACATTCTGAGTCTAAACCCATCTACACTGCAGACAAAATCAGGTCTTCTTTTTTAAAAAACATTTTTATTGTGAAAATAACACGTATACAGAAAAGGTACATAAAATAAGGACAGCATAAAAATTATTATAAAGTCATCTTTCTAAAATGCCAATCTAATCTTGCTCCTGATATTTTCCTAATCTTTTCAAAGTCTCCCCATTGCCTTTAAGGGTAAAGTCAAACCTGAGCAAAGCACAAAGGGTCCCCGGGATGTCAGCTCAGCCTGCTTCCTCAGCCTTTCTTGGCCATGCCCTCTCACTCACCCTGGCTTCAGCCCCACAGGCTGTACCTCCATGCTCCAGGCTGTGATCCTACAGGGCTCCTGGCTGAGAGTGTGGTGTATATTCTTCTCCACCCCTTGCTTCACCCCTTCCATTGGATACCTAATTTACTCTTTGGGAACTACGTCTTATTGCTCTTTTCAGAAGGAGCTTTGTCTAAAGGCGAAAAAAGACTCTTGGCAACATTGCATGGCCAAAGCCGTGCAACTCATGAAAGGTTTTGCTGTTCACCTGGAGTATCAGAAATGGGGAAGTTCTGACATATTTGGGACATGTCCACTCTGTCCAAGAAAAAAAAATCAGGAAGAGATTTGAGGCAATCATTTTAGGTCATTATGGTGAGTTAAAGGAAGGACTCTACTTTGACTGAAGACTACATCTCAGTAATTCCTACCCGCAGCCCCTCACCACCCCAAAATTTAGGTGGAAGTTGCTGGTAATGTCGATTATTATTATTATTGCCATTATTTTATGTAAATCTATTCAGCTGTGCAAGCTAGAAAACTAAAACGAATCCCTGACATTTACCTTTCTGCCCCCTCAGTCTATCATAATGTCCTATTTTGCATCTGAAATTATCTCTTGAAGCCACCTACTTCTGGTCATCTCTGGCATCACTCTCCTCATCAAAGCTATCATTGTCTGTTAGCTGAATTACTGTAGTAGCCTCTAACTCATTCAGTGAATTTACTTTGGCCTTTTCTCAGCCATTCTCCATACTGGAGCTAGTTATATTTGCAAAACACAAATATGATCATATGATCCTATCACCCCTCCACCCCCCATTCTGGCCTGGTTAGAACTCTTCAGTGTCTTCACTTTTATAACAAACTAAACACTTAAATAGTCCCAGCACTTAGAACAATATTTAGTGCATAATAGGTGCTCAGCAAATATTGATGAAACAAATGAAAGAATATGACCTTCATCTACACTCCTGCTTTCTCTGAGAATTCCAGCCATCTTGACCTCCCTTCAGTTCTATATTCCCTATAATCATTTGGCTTTGCACATGTTGTTCCCTCTTCTTCATACCTTCTCCCTTTCGTCCTTCAGCAAGTTAATTACTACCTTCTTCCTTCAAATGAGACTTTAATCATCATGTCTCCAGAGCAGGCTTCCCTCTTTGTATCATGAGCCTCTTCACAGTGTTTGTCACACTTGCAGTTTTACACACACTTATGTGATTATTTTACTGATGTCCACTACCCTGCCCTATTAGCTTGTAGCGCTATGAAGACAGAGACTGTGTCTGTTTTCCCTCATCAATATATCTCAGGTAATTAGCACAGTGTTTGACATTCAGTAGATACTCAAGAAATTGTTAATAGATGAATGAATGCATTATAAATTAATATTCAAAGTGCCCACCTATTTTACAATTCAATTTTAAGGTAGCCCTGAAACCTAAAAACTCATTTGAGAGACAAATTACAGAAGACAATTCTCTTTCTACTCTTCTTTTTTCTTTGAAGGTCCTTGTTGGACTCTAAAGTACAACTTTTGGGCTTCCAGGATACAATGCTTTTAAATATCATTTCATTTGAGTTCTTATAGAAACTTTGTTTAAAACAAACACTTTAAAAATAAAGAACAGAGGGCAGTAGAATTTGCCCTAATTCACCTGAAAAAATCAAAACTTTTCTAACCTAAAGCAAAATCTCTCTTACTACCAATGAAGTATATAGACGTAACCCTGCCCTGGATGAAAACCTATTTAATTTTTAAATATGAATAAGAAATGATGCTTCTTGAGGTTTATCTATGTGCTTACAAGATGTTTGTTTTGAAGAACTTGCTGTTTTAAGCATCAACACATGTAGTTTGTCAATACGTCTGACATTCCCAGGTAAAAGTAAAACTATTAGGCTATACATTTTTTAAAAGTCTTACGCTAATGTGTTTCTTTAGGAACGATGTGATATGGCTTGGCTGTGTCCTTACCCACATCTCAACTTGAATTATATCTCCCAGAATTCCCACCTGTTGTGAGAGGGACTCAGGGGGAGGTAATTGAATCATGGGGCTGGTCTTTCCTGTGTTATTCTCGTGAAAATGAATAAGTCTCACGAGATCTGATGGTTTTATCAGGGGTTTCCACTTTTGCTTCTTCCTCATTTTTCTCTTGCCACCACCAGGTAAGAAGTGCCTTTCACCTCCCACCATGATTCTGAGGCCTCCCCAGCCATGTGGAACTGTAAGTCCAATTAAACATCTTTTTCTTCTCAGTCTCAGGTATATCTTTATCAATAGTATAAAAATGAACTAATACACCATGTCTTATTACTCTTTTGTAAAATATTTTGCCAATAAGTAAAGAAGTTTCTTGCCACATTGCAGCCCAAAGCCATAGCCATCCATTGTAGCACTGCTGCCCATATGGGAATGAATTATCAGAAATGGGGAAGTCTTAACACACTTAAGGGATGCCTTTCCTCCATGGAGTGAAGATTTGATGTAATTATGTTACATTTTTGGATAACTCATGGTGGAGTGAAGATGGAACGTGGAGTGCACTTTAATTAAAGACTCAGCTAGAATTGTACCCACCCCTACCCCACAACTTAGGTACAGAGTTGAGTTAGTAATACTCAATTCATAGCGCTCCAGTCTAATAGGTTGGTGCTAGATCTCTCCCTTGTTCTATTTATTTCTTTTATTCAAGATCCTGTCACCCATTCTTCTCCCTACTCACTCTAATATGTTTATTATATATATTATTGGATGTGTGTACATCCTTATAAAATACAATGCCCTGCAACGCTGTCCATGATCTGGCACTAGATAACCCTCTTACTTCATTTCCTCCCCTTCTCCCCTATCTCATTCTACTCTAGCCACACTGGCTTCCTAGCCACTTCCTGAACTTACTAAACGTACCTCAGGGACTTTGTACTTGCTCTGTTTTTTCTCTGCCTGAAATACGCATTGCTCAATTATCCACATGGCCCATTCCATGCATTTGTTTAAATGTCTCTTTATGTTAAAAATGGGGAAGGAAACTTCCCTAATCATCTTATTTTAAAAGTAACACTCCCCTTGTCACTTTCTCTCTCCATACTGTGGTTTATTTTTCACAGTTGCAGTTATTGCCTCACCAGAGAAACTTTTTTGTACCTATGTGTTTTTGTCTATCTCCTCTTACTAAAATAAGAGGCAATAGGACATGATGGTTAAATCCTAAAAGCCCTAAAGTTAGACCTACTAGGCTTGAATTTTCACTCCACTATTTACTATGTGACCTTCATGCACTAAGTCAAAATTGTATAGCTCTATGAATTTTCTTTTTCTTTTTCTTTTTTTTCTTGAGACAGAGCTTCACTGTTGTCGCCCAGGCTGGAGTGCAATGGTGCCATCTCAGCTCACTACAATCTCCGCCTCCTGGGTTCAAGCGATTCTCCTGACTCAGCCTCCTGAGTAGCTGGTATTACAGGTGACTGCCACCACACCCAGCAAATTTTTATCTTTTTAGTAGAGACAGGGTTTCCTCATGTTGGCCAGGCTGGTCTCGAACTCCTGACCTCAGGTGATCCATCCGCCTCAGCCTCCCAAAGTGCTGGGATTACAGGCATGAGCCACCGTGCCCAGCCAGCTCTATGAATTTTCACAAAAAACAAACCCATGAAACCAACAGCCATATTAAGAAATAAAAACATTATTAGACTTATAGAAGGCTCGTCCCAGTAACTACAGCTCACTTCCCAAAGATAACCACTCTCTTGACTTCTATGATTATAGATCAAGTTTGCCTATTTTTGAAATTTATGTAAATAGAATTATATATTATATACTCTTTAGTAACTGACTTCTTTCATCTGTGTAGTACACAACATTCATTCATTCATTCTCATTGCTGTATAGTATTCCAGCAAATACTGTATTCCAGTACAGTATTCCAGTGTGTGACTATATCACCATTTATTTATCCATTTTATAGTTGATAGACAGTTGGGTGAGTAGCTCCCAGTTTGGAACTATTATGAATGGTGCCACTGTGAATATTCTCATCCATGTCCTTGGGACACATAGGGAGGCATGTATATATACTTAGAAGATGAATTGCAGGGAAGTAGGGCATACTTTTGTTGAACCTTACTAGAGCCTGCTTATCTTAGTCTGTTCAGGCTTCTATAACTAAAAACCATTACATGGATAGTTTATAAACAGAAATTTATTTCTCATAGTACTGGAGGCTAGAAAGTCCAAGATCAAGACACTGGCAGATTTGGTATCTGATGAAGGACCATTTTTCATAGATCTTCTAGCTGTGTCTTCATATGTGGAAGGGGCAAGTTTTATCCTTTTAAAGTTCTGGGATTCCTCTTATAAGAACATTAATTCCATTCATGAGGGCTTCACTCTCATGACCTAATCACCTTCCAAAGTCACAACATTCTAATACCATCACCTTGGGGGTTAGGTTTCAACACGAATTAAGGGAGAGAATGTGACACAAACATTTAAACCATAGCACTGCTGAACCATTCTCCCAAGTGCTTGCACCAGTTTTCACTCCTAACAGCAGCATGTGAAAGTACCAATATGTGTGTTTTTTTAAGCAACATAAATATTGTATTAGGTTCTATTCTTTCCCACTGTTTTCACTGAATATTGTGTTTCTAAGATCTATATATGTTGCTATACATTTATTCCTTCCAATTATTGCATGGCATTTGAAAGTATGCTTTCTTCATTGAATTCTTTTTCTGAATTTTTTTGAATGGTGCTTGTCAGTGAAGCAGGGCTTTTGTTTGCCTTCCTTGCATCCATTCTTCTCTTCTCCCATTCTGATAGAATTACCTGCGTTCAGCCACATAGTCAAGTGTTCCAGCCTCAGCCCCCAAAGGTGATTCTTCAGTCATCTGAACCAATCGGGATACTTTTATTTCCTCTATGACCCTGTTCTGGCCAGTGAGACTTGAAGGGAGGTCTATACAGAAAAGGACAGTGGGGAAGTTGCTTCTGAAAAAGGTTTCTTCATTCTTCTACAGAAACACAAGAAAGAGATCCTCTTTTCTTACTTCTCGATGTTAATGGGAGACTATGATAGCAGGAATTACTGTAGCCAACTTGTGACCAGGGAGGCAGTTAGATAAAAGAGGAAGAAACTTTGAGTTCCTCATGATACCACTAAGCCAGGAGCCACCCTACCTCAAGATTTGTTAGATGAGAAAATAGTTTTAGTTGGATTTTCTTATTTGCAACCAAAAGGGTCCCATTACAATAATGAAACCACTTGCATTAATTTGTTTGTTAAAAGGTATTTTGTACTAAACAGACTATTTTTCAGTCTCTCTACTTTGTTTTAAATAATTTCAATTTGATGTCCCTTATTGACTATGAGGTTAATTTTATGACACTGAGACCATCGAACAAATGGATGTCTCATTCAACTTACTGGTCAGCAATTTGCAATTTTTTTATTCATAATTTCAGAAGAACATAGTTGATTTTGAACATGTGATCTGTCAAGTAAATGATATCATGACATATTTTAAGTATTTTTAATCTTGTATTTTAGAAAAAGTATGGTAAGCCAAAATTTTCAGATATACTATTAGTCATATCTTCTATAATAAACAAATTTTATAAATTGTAAGACTTTTTTTATTTTAATTTTGGGGTAGGCAATATATACATTAATACAAGATACTCAGCATTGTTACTTCCATGGACCTTTGTTTTATTTGACCAGTCTTTTCTAGACTAATATTTCAGTATTTCATCTTCACAAAGCATAAAATAATACAATTACATTTGATGAAATCCTATTCCTCATTAGGCACTGAGCTTGAACCTCTGCAAGCATTATTTAACTATACTTCTGGGAGGTATTTTTATTTTAAATTTTAAGAATACGAAACTGAGGCTCAGAGAGGTTAAGTAACTTACTCTAGGATTCATAGCAAGTGAGAAGCAGAGCTGGAATTTTAATCCATACCTACTAGATTACAGAACTCATACTCTTAGCCACTTTGTCATACAGCTCCTCTAAGTTTTTACTGTGATAATCATTGGCATATTTAAGGCTAAATGGGAGGTTCCACTAAAAGATTTAACTTTTAAAGTAAGCTGAAATAATAATTAATCATACTGAACACTTACTGAGTACTTTCCATTTGCTATGTAACCATTTAAGAGCTCTTATCAACCAATTAACTCTTTGCAAGTTTATTTTTAGATAAACAGTGAATTATTTGGGAATAAATAGGGTAACAATCTGAAAATCAATTGATATTCTGATCATCTTTAACACAGAAATAAACTGGAGGACAATACATTGTTTTGTTCTATCATTTGGGAACTTTTTCCATCGCAAGAGACCAAGAAAAAAATGTCAAATCAAACTGACTTAAGACCCCAAAAAGACTATTGGCTTGTGTAACTAGGAAATCTCTAGAGGTGGAGCTCTTCCAAACAGGGTGGATTCTGGACTCTATAACGTCCCACAGCCTTTTTCTAACTTTTGGCTGTATCCCACCCAGTTACCTGATTGTGTTGGCTTCTTTCTCAGACTCTATTTAGTGGGCCATGGCACCTCCAAGTTCTCTTCCTCTTGATGGCAAGATAAGAGGAAGCAGCTCCCACCTCTTATATACTCAAGTTCAAGGCCAGAAGGACTTTTCCAGCAGACTGAGAATTACTTTGATTGCCCCATCTTAAGTCCCTGCTCACCTCTGAAACTATCATGTGGCAAAGGAGAGGCAAATTCCCCATTGTGGTGAGAGAGGAGTCACTGGCTCTATCTCTGGAACTAAAGGGTGAGGCTCCAGCCATATCAACTGGGAGGAGGGGTAGAAAGGTAGATTCTCATAAGAAAATCAGCAAAATGGGTACTATTGTAAATCATCCCCCCGAAAACCACGCCTCCTGCTATTCACACCCTGCTCTCAAATCTGGGCTGGCCCTATGACTATCTTTTCTTTTTTAACAGACTTTTTTTTTTTTATAACAGTTTTAGATTTATAGAAAAAAATCAGGCCATAGTACAGAGAGATCCCATGTATTCCTTCACTCAATTTCTCCTATAATTATCATCTTACAAGTGTGTGGTACATTTGTTATAATTAGTGAATTCATGTTTATACATTATTATTAACTAAAGTCCACAGTAGCTTATTTAGATTTACGTAGTTTTTTGTCTAATATTGTTTTTTGTTCCTGTATCTTACTTAGACTATCACATTACATTTATTTGTCATGTTTCCTTAGACTTCTCTTGGCTATGACAGGTTCTCAGACAAACCTTCTTTGTTTTTGATAACCTTGACAATTTTTAGGAGTACTGGTCAAGTATTTGTTGGATATCCCCTATCAGAACTTGTCTGATGTTTTTCTCATGATTAGACTAGGTTATGAGTTTTGGGAAGGAGGACCACAAAATAAAGGGTCATTTTATGACTCTAATCAAGAATACATACCGTCAACATGATTTATCACTGTTGATAATGGCCTTG
The DNA here is from genome assembly GCF_001698545.2 of Rhinopithecus bieti. Classification (NCBI taxonomy): domain Eukaryota; kingdom Metazoa; phylum Chordata; class Mammalia; order Primates; family Cercopithecidae; genus Rhinopithecus; species Rhinopithecus bieti. Next base: position 1,068,767 of record NW_016820218.1, on the reverse strand, counting down.
ATCTATGGCCGCAGTACTCTTTTCCACCCCCACCCCCATACTGTACTCTTAAGAAGGAAGTCACTATGAGCAACCCACATTTAAGGAATGGGTATTTATGCCTCCCAAGACTAAACCAGGAAGAAGTTGAATCTCTGAATAGACCAATAACAGGTTCTGAAATTGAGGCAATAATTAACAGCCTACCAACCAAAAAAAAAAAAAAAAAATCCAGGACCAGCTGAATTCACAGCCAAATTCTACCAGAGGTACAAAGAGGAGTTTGGTTACATTCCTTTCTGAGGGGACTATTTCCCCAATCGGAATTGGAAAAAGAGGGAATCCTCCCTACTCATTCTTTAATCAGAGGCCGAAGCATCAGTCGCTGCGCGCAGCCCTGGGGCAGAGATACAACAAAAAACGGAGAATTTTGAGGCCCAACATATCCCTGATGAACAATCAATGCAAAAAATGCTCAATAAAATTATGGCAACACCGAAATTCAGCAGCACATCAAAGCTTATCCAGCCACCCGATCAAGTGCAAGCTTATCCCTGCGGATGCAAAGGCTGTTGCAACATATGCAAATCCAATAAACGTCAATCCATCACATAAACAGAACCAAAGGACAAAACATCACATGATTACTCTCCCAATAGCATGCAGAAACAGGCCTTCGACAAGACTTCAAAGCCCCTTTATGCTAAAAACTCTCAATAAACCTAGTATCGGATGGGCAGGCGCTGTATCTCAAAATAAGTAAGGAGGCGATTATTTGTTGATGACAGACCCATCAGCCAATATCATAGCACTTCTGAATGGGCCAAACCTGGAAGCATTCCCCTTTGAAACACCTGGCCACGAAGGACTAAGGGGATGCCCTCTCTCACCACCCCTATTCAACATAGTATTGAAAGTCCTGGCCAAGGCAACCAGGCAAGAGAAAGCAATAAAGGATATTCAAATAAGAAGAGAGGAAGTCAAATTGTCTCTGTTTGCAGATGACATGATTGCATATTTAGAAAACCCCATTGTCTCAGCCCAAAATCTCAAGCTGATAAGTAACTTCAGCAAAGTCTCAGGACACAAAATCAATGTGCAAAAATCACAACCATTCCTATATATCAATAGCAGATAAACAGAGAGCCAAATCATGAGTGAACTCCCATTCACAATTGCTACTAAGAGAATAAAACACCTAGGAATCCAACTTACAATGGATGTGAAGGATCTCTTCAAGGAGAACTACAAACCATTACTCAAGGAAACAAGAGAGGACACAAACAAATGGAAAAACATTCCATGTTCATGGATAGGAAGGATCAATATTGTCAAAATGGCCTTACTGCCCAAAGTCATTTATAGATTCATGCTATCCCCATCAAGTTACCACCAACTTTCTTCACAGAATTGGAAAAAACTATTTTAAACTTCATATGAAACCAAAAAAGAGCCTGCATAGCCAAGATAATTCTGGGCAAGAAGAACAAAGCTGGGGGCATCATGCTATCTGACTTCAAACTATACTACCAGGCTACAGTAACCAAAACAGCATGGTACTGGTACCAAAACAGATATATAGACCAATGGAACAGAATGGAGTCCTCAGAAATAAGACCACACATCTAGCACCATCTGATCTTTGAAAAACTTGACACACACAAGCAATAGGGAAAAGATTCCCTATTTAATAAATGGTGTTGGGAAAACTGGCTAGCCATATGCAAAAAAATGAAACTGGACCCCTTCCTTATACCTTATGCAAAAATCAACTCAAGATGGATCAAAGACTAAAATGTAAGACCCAGGACCATAAAAATCATAGAAGAAAACCTGGACAATAACATTCAGGACATAGGCATGGGCGGAGACTTCACATCTAAAACACCAAAAGCAATGGCAACAAAAGCCAAAATTGAGAAATGGGATCTAATTAAACTAAAGAGCTTCTGCACAGCAAAAGAAACTATCATCAGCATGAACATGCAACCTACAGAATGGAAGAAAATTTTTGCAATCTATCCACCTGACAAAGGGCTAATACCCAGAATCTAGAAAGAACTTAAACAAATTTACAAGAAAAAAGCAAAAAACCCCATCAAAAAGTGGGCAAAAGATATAAACAGACACTTCTCAAAACAAGACATTTATGCAGCCAACAGACATATGAAAAAATGCTCATCATCACTGGTCATTAGAGAAATGCAAATCAAAACCACAATGAGATACCATCTCATGCCATTTAGAATGGCAATCATTAAAATATCACGAAACAACAGATGCTGGAGAGGTTGTGGAAAAATAGGAACACTTTTAGACTGTTGGTGGGGGTATAAATTAGTTCAACCATTGTGGAAGACAGTGTGGGGATTCCTCAAGGATCTAGAACTAGAAATACCATTTGACCCAGCAATCTCATTACTGGGCATATACCCAAAAGATTATAAATCATTCTATGGCAAAGACATGTGCATGCTTATGTTTACTGCGGCACTATTCACAATAGCAAAGGCTTGGAACCAACCCAGATGTCCATCAATGATAGACTGGATTAACAAAATGTGGCACATATACACCAGGGCATACTATGCAGCCATAAAAAAGGATGAGTTCATGTCTTTTGCAGGGACATGGAGGAAGCTGGAAACTATCACTCTCAGCAAACTGCCACAAGATCAGAAAATCAAACACCGCATGTTCTCACTCATAAGTGGGAGTTGAACAATGAGAACACATGGACACAGGGAGGGGAACATCACACACCAGGGCCTGTGGGGGGTGGGGAGGCGCTACAGGAGGGATAACATTAGGAGAAATACCTAATGTCGGTGATGGGTTGATGGGTGCAGCAAACTACTATGGCACATGGCACGTGTATACCTATGTAACAAAACTGCACGTTCTTCACATGTAACCCAGAACTTAAAGTATAATAATTTTTTTAAAAAAGGAATGGGTATTTATGCTTCCCCTCCTTGAGTGTTCAATATCTACACAAATCATTTAAATTCTTCAAGGGATGCTTGTCTATTCTCATCCATTTATTTATTCATTTATTTGATCATTTGTGCAAAGATTCCTAGTGTATACTTTGGCCTATAATCTAACACTACTTTATTTTTTGTTGCTGAAATTGTTCCAGCTTTGGCCATTGGGAGCTCTTTCAGTTGGCTCCTGTGTATGACTAGCTTTTTGACAAATAGAATGCAACAAAACTGAGGATGCATGACCTTCTAAACTAGGTCATAGAAAGTCTTGCAGCTTCTGCCAGCATCTCTTGAATTCTCACTCTGGAGGAACTGCTCTCATAAAAACTCTAAATCTGAAGATAGTCATGTAAAAAGGCCATGTGGACAGAGAAAGATACCAACCTCTAACTCTTCCAGTCATTCCAGAAGATAAGTCAAAGATGTGCGTCAGGAAGCCATCTTAGATATCCACCCCAGGCAAGCCTTCAGATTACTCTAGCCCCAGCCACCACCAGACTACCACCATATGAGAGGTCCCAAACAAGAACTCCAAGCTGAGTTGAGCCTAGTCAATCTACAGAGCCATGAGCAATAGCAGTGAATTGTTTTAAGCCACTAAATGTTGGGGTTTTCTGTGATGTCACGGAAGACAACTGAAATGATGCAAAAATCTACTAAATATAATATTAACTGCCAACCTAGCACAAGTTTTATTAAACACATATAGTGTTGGCATTCTTGTTTCATTGCCCAGAAAGAATCATTTATACAGACAAACATGGCAAAATGTTAATGAATATTTTTCTTCTCAAATAATAAAGTTATTTAATTTCTGGAGGCCTTCAGATGACATTCTGATTAAGAACGTTGCCCCACACAGATAGTTAGGCTTTCTAAAGATATTAATGTCAGTTCAAAATCAGTAATACTTGTCTTGAGTAACTCTGCTGCTTGCCTAACACTTAGTTATAGCAAAGTAGACTTTTGAATAGAATTTTCAGGCAGCAGAGTCTTTAAGAACCCAGAAACCTGAAACGTTTCCCAGCGTCATGGTAGGAAATGTATTTCTACATCTGAGCCAATCTAAACTTCTACTGGCACCTTTACAGGGGATTGGGGAACACAGGTCTCCATTCTACCGCAGGGAAGAAGTCATTGCTTTTCTACATGCACTGTACATTTCCAGGAGTTAATGTGGTGGGGATTGTGGGGGAAGAAGCCAAAATATGCCTCCAGAAGAGATAAGATTATTAGTGTCAAGATTAGATTACCAGATTCAAAGAGGCTAGGTCACATCTATTTTTTCTACAAGGAAAGGTAGATCAGATTTCTATTTTATTCCTGACTCTCTCTCCTCTTTTTATTCATATTTCCTCCCTATCATTGAGAGCAGTCTGCTCTCAGACATTTTATTTACAAATACATTTAAGTTTCATTAATACATATTCGTTTTATCTAGAATTTGCAATTATTTGACTTGGCTTGAGTTTAAGTTTATCTTGGGATAATGAACGTAAGTGTTTGCCTAACAACAGGGCAAACAAGACTAAGAAGGGCTTATTTCAAAATAGTTAAGATCAAAATATTTGTATGGTCTTAAATATTAATTGTGTATATACAAACATGTATTGCTAATCTGCAACTAAGTCTTACCTATTCACTAGAGATTCAGATTGAAAACAGTTATTAATTAAAGTTTCCTAAGCAATAAAAATAATATGTTTTTAAATATTCACCAAGCAAGGCCACTAGAGACAGAGACTCCTTGAGGGCAGTGATAGTGCCCTGGCACCTAACATGTAGATTGGACCTCAGGAGGCACTCAGTAAATGTTTACTGAATGAATGATCAATGATTCAGACCTCACTGGTTTAGGTACAGGGATTTGTATCATATAGAGGTCTCAAATGGCATTTTATGGGCCAAATTCAGTCCATAGTCTTGTCTGGTGTGGCCTGCATATTGTTATATTTTGTTTTTATTTTCTTAAAAAGGGAATACATTCATTTAGTTCAAAATCTTTTTTTAAAAAAGTGTATACTATACAGTAAATAGTCTCATTCCCACCTCTGTGTCTTATCTCCCCATTGCCCCCCAACTTCTCTCAAGGTCATCTCTTATATTACTTTCTTGTGAATTCTTCTATTGTTCTATTGTCTCTTTAGGCAAATTCCAAAAAAAAAAATGCATTGATAGTCTCATTTCTCCCCTTTTACAAAGGTAAAATATTATACATCCTGTTTTTTCTCTCTCCTTTTTTTTTCCACTGAAAATAAACTTGGAGATCTTCCCTATCTTCCTAAATCAGTCAGTTTCACTCTGCACTTCATGCCCAGACATGGTAGGCATTTGAATTCCAGATGGAGTAATACTATCAAATGCAGACTAGGCAAAGAGAGCTGTTTTGCCTAGTTCATCATACCAAAGTAGTTGAGCAGGGATGGGGAAGCCACATTAAGAGATCCTAAACACAGTGGGCACATCCTACATACTAGTTACACTGAATGAATTGCAAATATGGTTTCCACAGACTGGTAGTGGCTCCACACCCTTCTTTATACACACACACACACACACACACACACACACACACACGGACCTGGAAATGCTAAATCAGTGACAATGCCAGAATTTCTAAGTGAGAAAATCTCAACATTCCCTTTTATTTTTTCTGGGTACCTAATTACTCCCACCTTTGTCCCACTACAGTTTCCCCCATTCCACTCTTTAGGCTCCCCATAGTACACCTTCCAGAGATAAATTCACCAGATGTAGTATTTTCTAGACTTCCCTAACCACAAGAATTTTAGAAACCCTTGTTAAAAATACAGATTCCCAGCACCATCCCTTGGCAATTATAATTTAGGTCAGAACGTTTGCTTTGGGGATCAGGCAGTTTGGGGAAGACTGTTCTAAGATGTTGCTAAGTACCTTCTCATGACTGTGTTGAAACGGTTCTCTCAGGAAGAGGTAATCATAATTAGACTGAGTACCTGATTACGATGTGCTTTCTTGTCGCTATTTTTTTTACTATCTCAATTATTTAAAAAAAAATTTAACTAATGGATAAAACTGTATGTATTTACTGTGTACAACATACTGTTTTGAAGTATATATGTATATATACATTTTTGTATGTTAATTTGTATCCTGCAACTTTACTGAATTTGCTAATTAGTGCTATCAGTTTTTTGGTGGGGTCTTTAGGATTTTCTATATATGAGATCATGGCATCTGCAAACAGGGACAATTTAACTTCTTTCTTTCCAATTTAGAGGCCTTTTATTTCTTTCTCTTGCCTAATTGCTCCGGCTAGGACCTCTAGTCTTACATTAATTTCTAGTGGCTATTTTAAAGAAATCCTCTTTTAGAGAAGTGGTACCCAAAGTTTTTCACAATATAAAAAAAGGATATAAATATTTGTTTGGCACATTTGAGGAAGCCACTCTCAGACAGAGGCAACAGATCTAGAGGTTTTGGAGGAATGGCAAAGTGGTAGTTCATGGCACAATGTTTAGAAAATTCTGCTTGGATATCTTGAGGGAAACAGCAAAGGAAACTAGCATTTGTTTAGCTCTTGTATGCCTGGCACTATACTTAGAACTAAGACTTTTTCTCTTGTGGTACAATCTATTAAGTATAGATGGGTGTGTATTAATTCCTCTATTCTAAAGAAAAACAAACTGAGATAGTCAGATTTAAATCAAATGTCCTCCACAAGTAGTAAGGGCCTAGAACTGAACTGATCTTTTTGGTTTCCAAGTCCAACTTTTTTTTACCATTGCCTCAAATGGTAGCCCACATATATCTCAAAAGCCAAGAAGCATTCAAGAACTCAAATGACACAACTTTTCCTAGGTGCATTTTGGCTTCAATCCTAGTTACTGAGTATTCCAAATACAATCCCATTTGTGGTAGCTAGTCTCCAGGCTGGCTTTTAGTGACCCTGCCTCCTGTTATTCATGCTCTGGTATTTGTCCTCTCACATTGTATCAGGATTGGTCTGTATCACCAGTAAAATACAGAAGGAGTAATGGAGCATGACTTCAAAGATTAGGGCATTCACTCTGGGGGAAACCAGTTACCATGTGGTGGGGACACTTTAGCAACCCTATAGAAAGGCCCGTATGGTAAAATAACAACAGTCATGGCAATAAGCCATATTGGAAGCAGGTCCCTCAGCCCTAGTCAAATCTTGAGATGACTGCAGTCCTTGCTGATGTCTTGATTCCAACCTTATGAGACATCCTGAGTCAGAGTCCCCCAGCTGATCTACTCCCAAATTCCTGATGCACAGAAACTATGAAATAATGCAAGTTTGTTGTTTTAAGCCATTAATTGTTGTAGTAATCTGTTACACATCAATGTATAACTAGTATAGGTTTCTATCATACAGATGAAGAAAAACAAAACAAAAACAGTAGACATTTGCCTCTATTGTTATTTACATTGACATAGACCATAGTCACCAGAGGAGGAAAAGCAAGATTTTGTTATGCTTTGCAAATATTATTAACATTTTATTTTGTTTTATTAAGGACTGGTGCTGAAAATAAAACCAAAATAGCAATTCAAGGTAACTTCCACTACAAAGTGAAGAAAAGTATCTTTATGGATTTGATGTTTGAACCAGTGTGACTGAGAAATAAAATAATCTACCAAGTGGGCAAAAGTGGTTTTGTAAATTAAGTTCAATGCTGTCATGACATAAAGCATTAGATGACAAACTACTTCTGCACACTAGAGATAAAGCACATGTGGCTCATTGGTCTATCAAACAAGGACCATCTGTTAATTACCACCAGAAGGCTAGAAAAAGAGAAGATAAATGGAATTGAATCTTCCTCTATCCAAGGTAGATAAACATTTTTCCTTTTTTTTTTTTTTTTAGTCATGTTCTGGGAAAAGAAAAAGTCTATAATTGGGCTGAAGAAAGTTTATTAAATCTGATAAATATTTATCCATATAAAATATTTCCAAGGAAGTAATTAACAACTAAGTGGAAATATGGCAAATCGTATCACCACATGATATATAAGTTTTCATCGTGTTATAGAGATAGCAAATATTACCATGGTACACTCATTTGGGCTTAATTTTTACCAAGCATTTTACAATTATTTTTACATACAATCCATCAAAGCAATATAGTACAATACGTTAATATTCTCACAAGTTCTGATTGAGTAAACCTGGACAGGTGAGATAAGAGCATAAATGTTTTATTTGTTTGCTTATTTATAGAGACAAGGTCTCTTTATATTGACCAGGCTGGTTTCAAACTCCTGGCCTCAAGTAATCCTCCTTTTGGGCCTCCCAAAATGCTAGGATTACAGGCATGAGCTACTGCACATGGCCCAAAAATGGTTTTTGAAAGTATTAGGGCTAAATTAAAGCCAGGTAATAGCATCTAGCTCTTTAATATGACAAATCCTAGAATAGGCTTGGAGAAGAGGTGATGAAGAGTAACCTCTTCCACCTTACCCTAATCCCCAGGCATCTGGTAATCTGGTATTCTTTTTTTTTTTTTTTTTTTTTTTGAGATGGAGTCTCGCTCTGTCGCCCAAACTGGAGTGCAGTGGCCGGATCTCAGCTTACTGCAAGCTCCACCTTTCGGGTTCACGCCATCCTCCTACCTCAGCCTCCCGAGTAGCTGGGACTACAGGCGCCCGCCACCTCGCCCGGCTAGTTTTTTGTATTTTTTTTTTTTTAGAAGAGACGGGGTTTCACCGTGTTAGCCAGGATGGTCTTGATCTCATTACCTTGTGATCCGCCCATCTTGGCCTCCCAAAGTGCTGGGATTACAGGCTTGAGCCACCGCGCCCGGCCGGCATCTGGTATTCTTATGCTCTTTCCAGCCTGTACTAAATCTTTTCAAGGGGCTGCAAATATTGCTTGCTTGTTGTCCATACTTATGGCCTAACTCCCAGCTTTCCATAAGCCTATCTTACCAGTCATTAACTTAAATGAGGCTGACCAAGCATGGGTCTCCAGGCTACTGCGCAACAGGCAAGTTAATTGCTGGCTATTTCATAAATCTCATGTGCAGAAGAGAAGCATTTCCCTAGGTCTACCCATAACATTTGTAGGATTGGTGCTAGAGCACAAATGGAGGTCCACATTTAAAAGTTATAAATCAGGTTAATAAAATGTTATCTAAAATATGTTTTATCATCTATCTTGACAACAAAACTTCATAGCAACAAAAAATGTTTCAATATATGTAAGGCTATTGGTTTTAAATTTCTGAAAGTCAGTAAAGTAACAAAGAGTATTGAATGTAATTACTATTGCACCTGTCTAAATAGTGTGTTGATGGATAGTGATATTTGGATGAGTAATGAAGACATCAATAATTTATAAAACACTATTAGTTATTCTATTAAATATATTTATCTTGCTTTTAGTTCGCCAAAATTACTAATTATTTGTTATGATCAAGATTCTCACATAATTTGAGCTCTATTAACAAGAAATGTCAAGTCAGACAACCTTTCTTGGTTCAAAATTATTAGAGAGTTTTATTAATTATATTTACAGAAACAGCCCTGCTGAGGCAGTGGCAGTTGGAATTGTCAATAAAATTCTTAAAGCAATACTTAGTTCAGAAGTGAACATTAATTTCACATGCCATACTCAAACATGTGGTTTTTGCATATGATAAGTTAACAACCCCCAAAATATTATAAAGTATTTTAATTTCATCATACAGGTTGCACCAATTGTGATTTCCACAATCTCTTAAGACAATATGTAGATTCATACAGTATTTCTTGATTCTTCTGCTTTCACATTTTTAACATTTGGAAAAAACTTAAAAGAGTAAGATGTTATTTAATTTGTTCAAATCTTTCTTTGGTTGGGAATATACCTTGATATCTACTGGTCACAAAATAGACTTTATAAAAATTCATTTCAAAATATTTTTTACACATGAAGCTTCTCCTTCATGGTAATGTGAACATTTTTATTTCCTCATTTTAATTTTCTTGTATTTTTTCAGATTGTCACTTCTGTTATATATTGCACATGAAGTTTCATTCCATCTACAAAATCATTTTCTTTACACTTTATGAGTTTTAAAATACTGTTGAAAGTGATAGAGCCAAAGTTAGATCTGTTTTTTCTAAGCTTTTGCTAATATTATTAATAGCAAGCAAATATGTGGATAGATACATTAAAATTTAGTCTCATTATCTGCCAAAATCCACAATTCACTATTTGAAAATTTTTCAGTTGTTTCACCTGACTAATATTGTACGTTTTGAATTTTGTTTAACTGCTTTAACAGCATTTGATCAGTATTCCTGTCGTATTTATTAGATCAAATTTTACATCTTTCTCAAAATGTTCCACATTTGGACAGATCCTGAAGATACTGTATGTAAATGTTTAAATTGTTTCAAAGAATGTCATCAAATCAGCAGTGCTGAGGCCATCTGTGTTAGCAATAAATTCAAACTGTGTGCCATAAATGGCATGTACTTCCAGATTTTTCTCCAAAATCCTGGCATGCTCACCTTTGTTGTTATCCACCGTGTTATCACCACTATCACAATCTCACTCTAAACAATCTTTTAAATCAGAGTCCAAAATTAAGTTGTTCTTTTTTTATTCTTCCCTTAGATAAAACCTGTACTTTTACAATAGGAATGAAACCAATGAAATATTCATTAATGTCAGCATTCTTATTATTCTCTCCTAATGGCTCAACATAAATAAATGTTACTTATTAAGCAAGACTTATTTCCGGTACAATCTAGTTAAACTGAGTAATTTTTGCTTTTTAACAATTTAAGGAATAATTTCTTATCTCATTTCCTCATCTCTTACATTAATAATTTTATTTTGAATGCACCATACTAGAGAATCATCTGTTTTGGTTTTTATCCATCTTAAATTTGGGGTCATTTTTTTCATCAAATTTCAAAATTAACTCCATAAATCTTTCACATTTTCCATTAAGTTCTATAAATACTGTGCTGGTATGTATGCCATGAAATACATCATTAAGCTTGACTGAATATTGAATATACAATATTCTTTTTTTCACCTATGATCTTGTCTGAAAATATTATTCTTTAAAGAATATTATTCCATACAAATTTTATTTGTCAATTATACCCAAATAAACATGAAAACAATTATTCCCATGTACTAGTTTGATATTTACTTTTATTTCTTGAATACTATCAATTGTTTGCTATTTATTTCACCCTTTTTCAGTTCTAGTAATTACATCTGTAATTTTTTGTGTTTAAGGGGCATTTCATAATATTCTAATTGAGAATTTAAGTGTTTTCTGTCACAAAACATTCATTGGCTCATAGGAGTTTGTAAAATCTCCTATTTGAAAAAATTTGGAATAAAATATTAAAAGTTCTGCCTTGTTAATGAAATAGAAAATCCTAATCATTCATTTGAATTGGAATGTGTTTTCCTAGCAATATTCTCACACTCTCAGAAGGATATTGTATCTCCATTTTCAAGATCATCATCCAGTCAAATGTTCTGGAGGATTTCTTCCCTAATTTTCTGATTTCAAGACCTTTATTTTCTCCATCTTCTAATAGGCAGGTGGCAGTTGCTTTTCTTGTCTGGGTTATGAAGTTGATATAAATTTGAGTCTCTTTTTTATTCTTATGGTTTTAATTAGTAATTAAATTTTCATTTAATAAAGAATATAAAGTTGCAAGGATATTGTAGTCTGAACTGTTTGCATTGTGGATTTGATGAGAATAATGTTCTTGTTAATTTCCATTATTTTGAGTAGTTAAATCTTCACTAAATAAGAACTTGTGGGGCGGAGCAAGATGGCCGAATAGGAACAGCTCCAGTCTCCAACTCCCACCGCCAGAGACACAGAAGACCGGTGATTTCTGCATTTTCAACTGAGGTACTGGGGTCATCTCACTAGGGAGTGCCGGACAATCGGTGCTGGTCAGCTGCTACAGCCTGACCAGCGAGAGCTGAAGCAGGGCGAGGCATCGCCTCACCTGGAAGCGCAAGGGGGAAGGGGATCCGTTTTCCTAGCCAGGGGAACTGAGACACACAACACCTGGAAAATCGGGTAACTCCCACCCCAATACTGCGCTGTAAGCATACAGGCACACCAGGAGAATATATCCCA
>NW_016820218.1:989897-1055196 GCF_001698545.2 Rhinopithecus bieti | reverse complement strand
CACATGTCCCCAAAAATTTAAAAAAAAAAAAAAAAAAAAAAAAAAATAAAAAAAAAAAAAAAAAAAAGAACTTGTGTGATCTCTTGTTTGCAAATTCTGTGAGAGTCACGCGCAACTGAAGTTTGGCTCATTTACATTGTTTCCACATTGTTATTTTTAATTTAAAGCAACTCTCTCTTTTAAAAATTTTATATTTCCTGTCTCTTTCAAATCTTTAATTCTTTCTGAACTCTACTTTTAAATTCTGTATTTCCATACAATTCTCTGTTTCTTCACTGGCCCCCATTTTCAATGATCTAAAAGGTCAAAATTATTAAAATTAATAGGTAAAAAAGCTATAATGAATATCAAATTATAAAGCAAAATTAATAATGCTGAAATCTTTATTTTATTTTGAAATATTATTACACATTTTGTAAAATAAAACTATTTGCATTTCCAGTAATCACTGTACATCTAGTTGCTGATATTAAGAGTTGATACCACACTTTAAGCATATTATAACAAGACACAGGTAATTTTTGTTTTTGTTTTGTTTTGTTTTTTGACAAGGTGTTATTCCATCATCTAGGCTGTGGAGTACAGTGACATGATCACAGTTCACCTCAGGCTTCCAAGTAGCTGGGACTACAGGCATCTGCCACTACACCCAGCTAATTTTTTTATTTTTGTGTTTTTTTTAGAGACAGGGTCTCACTATGTTGCCCAGGCTGGTCTCAAACTCTCGGCCTCAAGCAATCCTCCTGCTTCTCAGTCTCCTGAGTTGCTAGAATTATAGGCCTGAGCCACTACACCCAGCAGATGCATACAAATTTAAGAGTAAGATGAACTGTTTAATATTGCAAGGTAGTCTTTAGCCACCATATGTAACATTTGCAAATACTAAGCATATCTGGAATAATTCCAGACCATGAATTGATTTATATGAAGAGAAGCAAGAAAATGGATGCTCAGCACTAGTGGGAAATGAAACTTTATTATGTAAATACTTACTGCATTTATACTACCAGGAGAAAGATTTGACAAGTTAATTAATTTATCTTTTCTTTTACCTAAGTGCTTCACAGTTCAAATCTTCCCTGGACCCTGAAGCATTCTGCTTTTCTCATTTGGGATGTAGCATAATCTACAATACTTCATGGCGTTCAAGTACAATTGCCTTTTATTTCCAGGAGGCCGGTTAAAAGATGTGGAAAAGAATTTCCTTGGTGTTAGTCACAAGAGTGAAAGTTTCATGACAGAGTGCCTGTGGTTTTTAAATCATTTCCTTTTTATATGTTGTATATATTTGTGATTTGGGAGCTCTCTGAAGAAGACGGCCCAGAGTCTCTGTTTTCCAGATTCAAGTATGGTACTGAGCTCACCTGTCTATATTTCCTTCTCCTCTTTCTTAGCCATTGTCTCAGTGCACATCAAAATCACTGTCCCACCATAACCCAGTTTAAGGCCCTATTGATTAATCTACACTTTCAGCCACACTGATTGACTGACTGATTGATAGATTGATTAAGACAGGGTCTCACTGTGTCACCCAGGCTGGAGCACAGTAGTATAATCAAGGTTTACTGTAGCCTTGGCCTCCCAGGCTGAAGCAATCCTCCTGCCTCAGCCCTGAGCAACTGGGACCACGGGTGCATGTAACCATACCTGGCTAATTTTTTAATTTATTTTTTGTAGAGACAGGGTCTCACCATATTGCCCAGGCCAGTCTTAAACTCCAGGGCTTAAGCAATCCACTTGCCTTGGCCTCCCAAAGTGCTGGGAATACAGGCATAAGCCACTGCACCCCACCTCTATGATTTAGTTAGAATGTGAACAAGAAAAGTTCTTCATACTCTCACATGTTATAAAACTTTATTTGTGGAGACAGCAGAATCCCCTCGAGTAGGGACAGAAAGTCCAACTTTACACATGCTGCTCCCACTGCATGGGACACTATCCTGCTTAACTCTTATTTAGATCTCAGCTCAGTAGTAACTTCACAGAGAAAAGCCTTCCTTGACAATCCCAGTTAGTTCAAATTATCTCTGTATTGAGCTTCTCGTCCCTGCAGCTTGTTTTTCTATTTAACAGAACAACGATTTTACCTTTATTTCTGTGATGGGACTGATGTGTGCCTCCCTCCATGGAGAGGAACTGACATGACCGTGTCTGAGAGTATTTTGACTCACCATTTTATCCCCAGAGCTTAGCCCATGTTTTGCACGTAGAAGATATGCAAGATGTAATTAATTCATTCATGGAACTTGCTATGGACTGATTGTTGTGTCCCCGCAAAATTTATATATTGAAGCCTCATCGCCCATATAATGGTATTGGGGGTGGAGTCTTTGGGGGATAATCAGGTCATGAAGGCGAAGATTTAATGAATAAGATTAGTGCCTTTATAAGAAAAGACATGAAAGGACTTGCATCCTCTCCCTGCTTCCCACCAGGTGAGGAAAAGAGAAGACAGTCATCTATAAACCAGAAGTGGTTTATAGAAACCAGAAATAGGATCCCCTGGCACCTTGATCTTGGACTTTCCTGGCCTCCAGAACTGTGAGAAATAAATGTTTGCGGTTTAAATCACCCTAGCTTACGGTAATTTGTTACAGCAACTTGAACAGACTAAGACAGCAGAAAAGGAGTTTGTTAAATTCAGTCAGTTTGGAGAAATGTGGAAAAGCTTCAGATTAATTACAGTCAAACTCAAATGTTCAAGTGCTGGTTTTTGGCCCAATCAGAAATCTTACTGAGACTCAGGAGGAGAAAAATGTATTAATGTGGTTAGAAATGAATTAACAAAAATATGACCTACAATATGACATTTAAACATGCCAGAAGGCCTGATCTCCACTTAGAATCAATGAGGCTATCCTGGCAAAAAAAGTGTACCATCAAGTTCTGAGAAAGGGAGCGTTGGACACCCTGATTCTGTAGTGTTAGAAACAGAGAAGGAAAAAATATGTACTTCTTTTCTTTTCATATGAAAACGAGGCTAAAATTGCATTGAGGTCTTTACTTTACACAAAATAGCATTAATCTGTTTTTATTAAAGTAATATATTAGACAGAGAGAGCCTAATTCACTTGTTTTTATCAGGTAATGCAATAGAAGTAGAGGTCCTAGTAACAGACTATTATCTTGCTTCTAGCTGTAAAAAGCATACTTCAAGCAGTTTTATCTGTTGTGGAAAAAACAATTGCAGATATTTGATAAGATTCTGTATTAAGCTCTTTGGTACAAACAAAACACTTTTCTTTGTGGTTGAGAGGAGCCAAGGAAGGGATCCTATGAAAGCTTTGTCCAATTTCTAGGAATTACAAATATCACTGACACATTGCTTCCTGCTTGGCCTCAACCAGGAAGAGAAAGATTATTAAAATTGTTCCGTGATTTTCAAGTGCAGAAAGTTTTAACTTTTTCTCTTTACAAAAGTATCACGTAAATATGTTTTCCTCCCCACCTCCACCTTCTGGATTATTTTTAGCCATAGGTAAATAAAAAATAACTGAACTTGCTAAGTGCTCATCTTGACACAATATGAGTAAATTCTTTATTTAAAATAACAAAATAAACTCTACCATTCTAGAGGAAGAACAAACAGGTGGAGAGAGTGATAAAAACTCACTTGGGGCAAATACTGCTCAATTTTTCTGTAGTATTTTCAGTTCATGTCAACTATGGGGATTACAGTTTTAGTAAATATTTTGCCTCCATTGGATGATGATAACTGAGGTTTTGTTAGTAATTTCATTTCTTGGCTGAACTTACTCTGAAATAAAGAAAAGTCTGTTTACTTTTTAATTTTTTCAGTAATGCGTTGTATGTTGCATATAATGTTTGGATTTTATTAAGAAAAGACAAGGAAAGTAATTTCTATAGGATTTTATTAACTATCCAGGACTCTGAAAGTAAAGTGGAAACAAAAAATTTCATCTATCATGTTGCATGTCTTATTTTTGTTTTTTTTTTTTTAATTCCTACTCCTCTTATTTAACTGAGCTGTTCCACAAAATAGGACTGTAAGCTTGACTCATAACATTGCTATTTCCTTAAATTTTTTCATGACCCATATTCTGGATTATCCCTTCAATGCTTTTACGTAGTGAATAATTTTATGTCTCTCTGGGACCCAATCTTTCCATTACTGTTCTTTATCTCTGTGTCCCATTTCACAGGTTTTTAGCATAAAGTAGCCATAAGAAGAAAACAGTGTTTCAGAGGCTCTGAAAGCAAGAGAGACCCGGAAACCTCAAATCTCCCACTAAACTTCAGCCTGTCTGCTAGTATGATAGTATCAATTTATTGCTGAAGATTATTATACACTTGAGCCAAAGTGAAAGAAGAGGTCAAAATAGCTTCCCTACTCAACATTTCAGACTAAAACTTTATTTAGGCTGTGATTAGCAAAGTGAAACCAGGGGCATCATTTTCACCAAAAATTAGTGCCTTTCACCCTAACCCCATAAGAGCTATTTATCCAGAGCCATCATAAAATCATCTAGATATTGACCTCTTACATCCAGGTTTCCTAGCAGTGATCTAATTCCTACCATATCTGGAGCACAACTTCCCCTTTGCTCACCCTCATGACTGCACAAGCAGTAGGGAAGTAGTGTTGAGGATGTCTGGAGGGAAGGACAAGAGATGACATCTGTTGCATCTCTTTTCCCCAGCCATTCTTGGGCAGATTGGATTATATCTGAAAAATTTCCAGACTTGTTTCCTCCAACATGGTTACCACACAGGTAACCATGATTGTTAGTTAATCCCAGTTATTTAATCAAACACTAATCTAGGTGTTGCTGTGAAGGTATTTTGTAGATATTATTAACATCTACAACCAGTTGACTTTAAATAAAGCAGCTACCCTTGATAAGTGGGGGGCCCTCATCCAATAGTTGAAGGTCTTAAGAGCAGAAAACAGAGGTTTCCTGAAGAAGAAGGAATTCCACAAGACTGAAACATCAACTACTGCCTCAGTTACTAGGCTGCCAGATTACCTGCCCTACAAATTCTGGACTTGCCAGCCCCCACAATTGTATGAAGTCAATTCTTTAAACTAAGTCTCATTGTACATGTATAATATACATATTGATGCTGTTTCTCTGAAGAACCCTGACTGACACAGAGCTTTATTCCATTCTTGCTTCTTCCTCAACAGATTGTGTGTTGTGAATTAAGAGAAAGAGTCATGAATAGACCAGCCTGTTCATATTGGGGAACTATGGTTCTAAGAACTATGTTCAGTACTTGGGAGGATTCCTGGAGAAAACCAGAACATTGCTTTGTCCAATGTTTGGCTGTGCACACCTGGGAGATCACTGCACTAGGTGCTTTTACTACATTTTTTTACTTGTTTTAAATACTTAGTTGTACAGTATTTGCACTCCAGGCAAGATCTCAAATTTCTGCCTCAATTTTTTGACACATGTTTATGATAGAAATTAGACTTTTTTTGTTATATGAACCCATAATCCTTAACAATATAACATATATTTGGGCATCTATGTATTTTGTTTAAACAGTGTTTAGGTATAAATGTACAGTTGTCCTTGATATCCATGGAAAATTTGTTCCAAGACTGCCAAAGATACCAAAACCTGGGGATGCTCAAGCCCTTTATATAGAATGGCATAGTATTTGCACATAACCTATGCACATCCTCCCATATGCTCTAAATCATCTCTAGATTCTTTACAATACCCAACACAATGTAAATGCTATGTTAACAATTATTGGCCAGGCGCGGTGGCTCAAGCCTGTAATCCCAGCACTTTGGGAGGCCGAGATGGGCGGATCACGAGGTCAGGAGATCGAGACCATCCTGGCTAACACAGTGAAACCCCGTCTCTACTAAAAAACACAAAAAACTAGCCGGGCGAGGTGGCGGGCACCTGTAGTCCCAGCTACTCGGGAGGCTGAGGCAGGAGAACGGCGTAAACCCGGGAGGCAGAGCTTGCAGTGAGCCGAGATCCGGCCACTGCACTCCAGCCTGGGCAACAGAGCAAGACTCCGTCTCAAAAAAAAAAAAAAATTATTAAACTGTACTATTCATAATAATGAACAGAAAAAAATGTCTGTATATATTCAGTACAGATGTAACCATCCTTTTTTCCCCTTGAATATTTTCAATCTACCCTTGGTTGAATCCATGGATGTGGAATCCAATGATAGGCAAGACCAACTGTTTTTGATGTAATTATATGTAATCAGATCACTCAAGTTAATTTAAAATGAGTAATTCTTTTGAGATGAAGAGATCATTTTCTAGAAAATTTTGTACAAACTTCCAAAACTAACTGATTTGTGAAAATGGAAAATGCTGATCAGCCAGGCATGGTGGCTCACGCTTGTAATCCCAACACTTTGGGAGGCCAAGGCGGGCAGATCACGAGGTCAGGAGATCGAGACCATCCTGGCTAACACGATGAAACCCCATCTCTACTAAAAATACAAAAAAAATTAACTGGGCGTGGTGGCGGGTGCCTATAGTCCCAGCTACTCTGGAGGTTGAGGCAGGAGAATGACATGAACCCAGGAGGCAGAGCTTGCAGTGAGCCGAGATGGTGCCACTGCACTCCAGCCTGGGCAAAGAGCAAGACTCTGTCTCAAAAAAAAGAAAAGAAAAGAAAAGAAAATGCTGATTAATATAGGATCTTGTAAATAAGACTGACTTGAAACAACTGAACAGCGGAGCTCTTTAGACGCAAAGCTGGTTTCTTGTGGGCATGCTTTTAGAATCCTAAATACTGGGAGGCATCTATAATTTAAAAAAAAAATTGTGTGTGAAAAAATTCTATTGTCAGTTAATTTTCAACCATTAAACATTTATGAACTTCAGAAAGCACACAGTTATACAGATAAACCTCTCTCCATTCATCCTATGATGCTAGAGTTTCTAATGATCCTTAACTAAACAATATCACATTGCTTCCCTCTACTATACTGGATGATGCACATTCTGTATTTCTAATACTTTATATAAAGAAACAAGGAAAACTACCAGATTCTAACAAAATAGAAAATAAAATTCTAATGCAATTAAAATGTAAATGACATATTTTTAAATTTAAATTTCTGACTAATCTTAGAATCATCTAGAATAACTGAATTAAATATCTCTCTTTGTGAAAACAGAATGTGAAACAAATGTCATTAAGTTAAAGGACTAGAGCAACAATCCCCAACCTTTTGGCACCAGGGACCAGTTTCATGGAAGAAAATTTTTTCACAGATGGGTTAGAGGGTGGGGGGTGGGGATGGTTTGGGGATGATTCAAGCACATTACATTTATTATGCAAAATTTATTTCTGTTATTATCACATTGTAATATATGATGAAATAATTACACAACTCATCATAATGTAGAATCAGTGGCATTCCTGCAACTAGACAGTCCGATCTGGGGGTAATGGGAGACAGTGACAGATCATCAGGCATTAGATTCTCATAAAGAGCATGCAACCTAGATCACAGGAGCATTTCACAATAGGGTTTCTGCTCCTGTGAGAATCTAATGCAGCTGTTGATCTGACAAGAGGTGGAACTCACTCAGGCAGTAATGTGAGTGATGGGGAGCGGCTATAAGTACAGATGAAACTCTGCTCACTCGCCTGCTACTCACCTCCTGCTGTGCAGCCAGTTCCCAACAGGCCACGGGACCAGTACCAGTCTGTGGCCTGGGGGTTGCAGACCCCTAGAGGACTCATCTATTTATTTACAACTGGTTTAACTTTTGAGGTGAGTTTTAAATCCGCTGCTTATTTTTATCAGCATTTGTTCTGCTTTTCTCTCAGAGCCATACTATAAAAGAAGATATTCTTAATTTCTAAGCTTATATTGGCTTAAAATGAAATCCAAGAAATCATATCAATTCTGATATGGGAGACAATCTATTATGGTGGCTAAGTCAGCCAGAGCTGAGTACAAATTCTGGCTCTACCACTTTCCAGCTGTGTGACTTTGCCAAATTAACCACTTGCAGCCTTAGTTTCTTCATAGGTAAAATGAGGATAATATCTTACTTGCTGAGTTATTGAAACACCAAATAAAATTTTAAACATATATATTGAAAAAAATCAACTGTACATATACCCACATATCCATATTTTTATAAAAAGCATTTATCTTGGTACTTGGCAAGAGGTACATGCTTAATAAGTGGTTAACATTAGCCTCATCTTAAGAGTTTGGAAATTGCCTTTACTCAAAAGCATTAAAGTTCTGATCTAAGAAAATGTATCTTCTCATTCAATATACTTTCAAACTAAATGACATTTAAAATGTCTATTTATGTTTATTAGCCTTGTGAAACATAAAAGACAAAAGCTTATTATATAGGAACTTATTGGTTATAAGCCAACAGAAATGGACTAAAGTAGAAAATGAATTTATGGTAGGGAGTGAGGTACCCCCAGGACCACTGGGAGAGGTCAGGAATTGGGATGGTCTGGGGAGTCTAGACAGCAAAAACAGATGAATTTTTTTTCAGACTTTTGCTGCTTCAATGATTTCATTACAAAGGTTTCAGTCATTTTGTCACTCAATAGTCAAACTCCAAGAGAGAACACCCGAGTGATCTAGATTGGTTGAGTGGAATTAGGACCCCTTTATCCACAGTCTCACCTTTCCCTTGCTCCCCCAGAGCAAGTCCAATGTCTATAATACAGAAGGAGGATAAAGGGATGCCAATAAGAAAACAAATGTCCTATATGTACAGAAGTATTGCTTTACATAGTTTTTTAGAAATCATATGTGCTGATATTTATCATAATTACATGTATTGAATAGATAAGGGTCAGAAACGATGTTATTTCTTTAATGCCCCAATACACTCATTAACAATAATAGTAGAGATCTTGAGATTGTAGGTAACTGTGATCCTCCTGAATAAGCTAATATCACTGGGAAGTGGTAATGACAAATTTCCATTTCCACATTTACATTATCAGTGCATTGAGAAATTCTGCTCTCCTTCCCCCTCCCTTTTTCTATCTTGATTTGTTAACTTGGTTTCTGAAAGTGGCAGAAATGGTGGCAATATCTTCCAGATCGAATTTTGAATTTGAACGAGCTTGTGAGGCAGGGAATAATGGTGACTCCCAGAACCTCCACAAGCACCCAAGTTCGTTTGTTTACACTGGAAACATACGAGTGATGTTGACTTACTTAAACTTCTAGAAGATGGGAAAATTGATGGAACACTAACACTGTCCAGTTTAGACTTTGTTTACCTTCTCAACTACAGTGAAGTTGAAGCTTTTCTAATAGTAACAGAGAATTACATGAGATTCTTTTAAAAAACATCAGTACTTTACTACAAGGAATTATAGCAACGTACACTTACCAAGTGGTCACTTATTTCAGGAAACAGGAGTGGGTCACATCTTTTAGAGAGTTCTATTCTCTACTTGAAAAAGGGTTCATTAGCAGGTCTTTCCCAAATACTGAAATGCTGGGGAAACTATAAAGTTTCAAGGCAACTTTTCCCTTTGTACAAGTCACAAGGTGAGCAAATAAACATATTACCAATGGGAGCAATGCAGAACAACAATTTTTATTTAATTTCCAGAGGTCAAAGGCTCTTTTTTGCATTGTCTAGGGATGAAAATAAATGGAACCCCTTTTAGAAAAGAATTTGACTTCAGTATTAATGAAATGCTCTATAACCTTGTATGCTCAACAGTAATAATCACTGACATCCCTGCCACAATGTCTATGCTTACTTATCTAAACAGGCCTCCATACCAAGTAATTTGTGCTTGGGAGTAAATAAATGAGGTTTGTTCTTCTGATAGTTTGTATTGGGCCCTACTGGTTTAGATTTCAAAATAATTTTTCTGCATTTTCTCCTTGGTAGTCTACATTGGGAAAAGTTGAATGTGTTCAACTTTATATTTTTCAGATTTGCAAACATGTGTTGGATGTTTACGTATCTTCTGCATGACATCAATGTAGAGGAGTATTCCCTTACAAACTTCTTGCAGAAGAGAAGGATTAGCAAGGGGATTAAGAGCATAGATAACTACTTTTTCCACAGGACAAAGTAAGCCACAAAATATAATCAGTACCGGCAGTTAAATTACCTGGAATAAACTTAAATAACCATCTGGTCTTTTATATTGGTGTCAGGATTTTTCAAAACAAGATGGATGTGGTTTTACTTTCCATATAAAATAAACATACCCTATATAAATTTTAATATAAGTTTTTGTAACCTTAGAAGAATGAGACACATTTTGTATTTCATGGCTCACTTCATACATCTTGATGTACCTATACAAATGAAATTAATTTCTTAATCCTTAGCTACATTCAAAAATTTAAATTCTAGTTTTAATTTTAATTATAACTGGTAGAAATGCTAAGAGGGGCCCTACCATGCTTATATCTTGTTTCCTCAGTCTTTACAATAGCAACATTTTTTATGTGCCCCAAGACAAAGATTGACTCTTGATAATGATGTCAAGTGTTATATAACTACCAGTTGTTATTTGACTTTTAGAATCAGCCATATCTCTGAGGACTATGAAAGACATGTGACCACAATATTTGAAAGTTTAACTGAAATTTATTACAAATGAAAATGGGTCTGCTAAGTTATAAGAAGGTCTGAAGAAAACCCCTTACCTTTTAGTGGAGTATTTACTTTGAGCCTAATTGATGTGAAATTAGAAAATGTTAAAGAAAGATCTTACTTAAGAAATGAAACACAAATAGAGAAGGACAAAAATAGAAAAGTGTTGTCTTTTGGAACTTGTCCCTTAACCCCTAGGATCTGTGCTTTGGTAACATTTTGATCTTGGAATTAGGATTTATCTATAGTAAGTCACATGTTCCTCCCATTCCAACTATACTTATTAGGGAATTGAAATTTTTACTTGTCAATATTTGTCAGAGGTCCAGCTGTGAAAGAACTGTGTTGCAGATTAAAACAGATAACCGGCCAGCCGTGGTGGCTCACACCTGTAATCCCAGCACTTTGGGAGGCCAAGGCGGGTGGATCACAAGTTCAGGAGATTGAGACCATCCTGGCGAACACAGTGAAACCCTGTCTCTACTAAAAATACAAAAAATTAGCCGCGTGTGGTGTCAGGCGCCTGTAGTCCCAGCTACTCAGGAGGTTGAGGCAGGAGAATGGCGTGAACCCAGGAGGCAGAGCTTGCAGTGAGCCAAGATCGTGCCACTGCACTCTAGCCTGGGTGACAGAGCGAGACTCCGTCTCAAAAACAAACAAAAAAAACCCCAAAAAACCCAGATAACCAAATTACCATCCAGGACTCTGAGAGAATATCACCTCTTTCTCCTATTAAGGTTTTACATTACCCAGGATGATTTCTAGTAATTGATAAGGGAGGGGACAGCAACACTGACCAAAATGCTAAACTCTTAAAAGCCTGTATATTAAGAATTAAAATAGAAAGGTGAAAGAAAAGTTAGGAAAGATAAAATAACAATAGCACATAAATTTGAAAAGTATAAAAACAAGAATGTAGATGACATATGCCGTGTGCAGGTATGACAAAAATTATTTTGACAAGAGAGCTGTGTCCTGTGTGCATGATGCAGTATAGGAGAAAGGATATGAGGAGAACCTGAGGTCTGCTTTCAAAATGCTTGTCAGGTTGCAGGGTTCAAAATATAAAAACTAACAGGATGAGGCAGGGTATGATAAACATAATGTATGATTCAGTGGCATGCGTACAGAGTTCTGGACTTGGGTTCAAATTCCTAATTTGCCATATACAAAGAATGAGTATAGCATTCTGGTTAGTACTTGAGCTGTGGACCTAGACAAATATATCAGTCATGGTTCAGCCAGAGAAAAAACACCATTACAAGATCTGTGTCAAAAGATTCATTGCTAGGAATTGGCGTACGTGATTGTGAGGCTGGCAAAGCAAGTATGAAGTTCTTGGGATAGGCCATGATGAAGGGCAGGCTGATCTCCTAGGCAGCTGTGGCTGCAGTCCATAGGCAGAATTTCTTCTTCAGGGAAGCCTCAGCTCTGCTCTTCTGCCTTTCAACTGTTTAAGACAGGTCACCTAGATTATCTACGAAAATCTCCCTTAAAGTCAACAAACTATGGACATGAATCACACCTACAAAATACCCTCACAGTAACACCTAGACTAGTGTTTGAATACTATAGTGGAGACTATAGTCTATAGTCAAATTGACACATCAACCTCACCATCAAAACAAGCCTGGATGAAGTTCCCCACAATACCACTTCCTAGCTGTGCGTAGCCTCTCTTTAAATCCCTGTTTTCTCATCTGTAAAATGAGAATAGTAAGAGTAACTACCTCAAAGGATTATTGTGAAGATTAAATAAAATGTTAATGCTCCCTGTAAAGTGGGCCTAGCAATGTGCTTGACATATAATAAATAGTAAGCATTACCATCACTACCATGTTCATCCTCACTATCTGGATGAGGTTGGCAAATCAGTCCCTTTCTCTGAGCTTCAATTTCCTCATCTGTAAAATCAGCACATTAATACCTAAAACAGGAGTGATAGGAGTATAAAATGAACATATATTACAGGTGATTTTAAAAAATTGTACCAAAAATGAACTAGCCACTAGGAAATTGTGGACACTTAATACATTTTCTAAAACATGTTTTCTAAAAATTCAAACAGCAATTATAATCACAGAATTTTAAAGTGAGTCTGGTTCATAATGGTTTTATTATACATCTTGCCTTTATTTTATAGTAGAAATTCTTTGGTGTCCTGAAAGTAGAGTCAAATAGCAATATACACATACACACATATATAATAGAATTTATAGATTTTTTAAAAATAAAAGCTATCATCAACATAGGATATTTTAGGAAAATATTTAGGATACTATACTAATATTAGTTTATACCTTTAAAAAATAACTTTAGAGAAGTTATGACTTAGCTGTCTTAGCTGGGGATAAGTCTATGTGAGCTACATTGCTTTCTAGCTGAATGAACTGAGACAAGTTACTTAGCTTCTCACCTAATAAATCTCTTCACCTTTGAGGCCAGGGCAGTGACAGTGCCTACTTTACAGGGTGTTGTGAGGACTTAAAAAGCTGATACCTATAAAATGTTTGGAACCTTCCAGTATACAGGTGTTAGAGCTCTGAAAAGATCATTTAATGTCCTCCTGGAAAGTCTACTAGATGGCTTCCTGTGTGAAATATTACACTCTTTCTCCAGGCTAACAGAAAAGGCTGTTAGAACATCTCTCCCAAATTAAAATTTCTTTATTCCTGTATAAAGGACAATTTGGCAGTAACTATTAAAATTCCATCTGCATATATCTCTTCTCCTACTCCCAAACCCCCCCCCCACAACCAGAGTTTATCCTACTTGCATAGATCTGTATACAGTAATGCACTGCATAACAACAGATCGCATATGAGACCGTGTCCCATAAGATTATAATGAAGTTGAACAATTCCTATTACCTAGTGATGATGTAGCCATCATAGTGCCATATCACAATGCATTACTCATGTGTTTGTGGTGATGCTGGTGTAAACAAACCTACTGTGCTGCCACTGATATAAAAGTCTAGTACACACAATTATGTATAGTATATGGTACTTTATAATGATAATAAGTGACTATGTTACTTGTTTATGTATTAACTATACTATACTTTTCATCACCATTTTAGAGCATACTCCTACTTATAATAAAAAAGTTAACTCAGGAGCCTCAGGCAGATCCTTCAAGAGGTGTTTCAGAAGAAGAAGCCATTTTTAATCATATGAGATCACAGCTGCATACATGTTATTGCCCCTGATAACCTTCCAGTGGGACAAGATGTGGAAGTAGAAGAGAGTGATTTGATGATCCTGACCCCATGTAGGCCTAGGCTAATGTGTGTTCATGTCTTAGTTTTTAACAAAAAAAGTTTAAAAGTAAAAAAAAAATTTAAAATAGGAAAAGCTTTTAAAGATAGAAAAAATAGTTTTATATAGCTATACAATGTGTTTTAAGNTTTGAGATGGAGTCTTGCTCTGTCACCCAGGCTGGAGTGCAGTGGCCGGATCTCAGCTCACTGCAAGCTCCGCCTCCCGGGTTCACGTCATTCTCCTGCCTCAGCCTCCCGAGTAGCTGGGACTACAGGCACCCGCCACCTCGCCCGGCTAGTTTTTTTTTTTGTATTTTTTAGTAGAGACGGGGTTTCACCGGGATAGCCAGGATGGTCTCGATCTCCTGACCTCGTGATCCGCCTGTCTCGGCCTCCCAAAGTGCTGGGATTACAGGCTTGAGCCACTGCGCCCAGCCGTCAAAAATTTTTTGAAATTAAAAATTTACAAAGTAAAAAAATTACAATAAGCTCAGGTTAATTTATTATTAAAGAAATAATTTGTTTTAATAAATTTGGTGTAGCTTAAATGTACAGCATTTGTAAAGTCTACAGTAGTATAATTTCCTAGGCCTTCACATTCACTCATCATTCACTTATTGACTCACCCAGAGCAATGTTCAGTCTTAATTTTGGTTCATAGTAAGTGCCCTATACATATGTGCAATTTTATATCCTTTATACTCTATTTTTTACTGTACTTTTTTATGTTTAGATATACAAATACCTACCATTGTGTTATAATTTTCTACAATATTCAGTGCAATAAAATACTGCACAGGTTTTTTATATATACCATATAGCCTAGGTATGTAATAGGGCTATAGGGCTATACTATCTAGGTTTGTGTAAGTACACTCTATGATGATTGTACAATGATAAAATCACCTAACAACACATCTCTCAGAAGGTGTCCCCAGATGTTAAGTAACGCATGACTGTATATAATTACATCACAGAGAAAGATAGAAAACAAACCCCAGCACTATCAATAGAGGACTTGATTGTCTCTCATTATGGTATATAATGGAGTACTATGCAGCTATGAAAAGGAATAAGGAAGCTTTTCATATACTGATATGTGAATATATCCAAGACATAACAAATGAAAAAAGCAAAGAATTCAAAAAGTATAAATGGGTGGAGTGGGAGCTATATATTCATTATATATATTCTGTATATTATCATTATATATGTATGTCTATTTATATTCACATAAAATCTAGAATATAAAAAGAAACCAATAATGTGAGTAATTTGTGGTAGCAGGACATTGGATGAGACCTTGTGAACAGGGAACAGGGCTGGGAGCAAAAAACAAAAAAGCATACCATTTTATATTTTTATTTTTGAATCAAGTGAATGTGTTTTCTGTTTGAAAATACATTTTAACAGAAGGAATTTAATGGTACCTGATGTATCAGTTGTCAAAAAGCTGCTCTCACAGACCACACCAAGACTTAATAATGATAGATTCTTGAAGACCTACAGCTCAGCTGAAACTCAGCTTATCCAAGCTAGGCTCAACTGAGAGACTGCTTCAGGCTTCAGTGCCTGGAATAACTCTGCGTCTTACTCAGATCTGTAGGTCAGCTTCCCATGTCTATTATTCTCCTTGGACTGGCAGAAACAGAGGCACAAGGTAACTAATGGAAGCATGCAAGTGTTTTTAAGTCCTATGGTAAAAAATGGCACAACTGCTAACCCGATGCCATTAGCCAAAGTGAGTCAAGGGTTGAGGAAATACACTACCCACAAGGAAGCCATGGCGAAAGTATAAATTTGAGGAGGGGGCAATGATTCAATCCATCTAGTTGATAACTAGACAACCAGAAATATTCTAAAACTAGAACTGTGAATCACAGGTCTAAGAAGTAGCAAAGAGTAGGTGTAACTTTTCTAAACTTGAACACTCTATGCATGTCCCATCTTGTCCTGAAGAGTTGTGTCATCACTGCCTATATGGATCATGAATTGAATGGAATAGAGACTTATAAATTCATAGCACTGGAAAAGACTGCAGACCATATGTTACCCTATGTCTTTTACAGATGAGGCAACTGAGGCTCAGATAAGTAAAGTTAGGATAAAGAAGGAACTATAAGTTAAGTTGGGCAACAACAGAAGGACTAAAAAAGAGCTGTAACCCCTAAAACATAATTATTTACTTTGAGTAAGGACTCAAAAAAAGTTAAGAAGTACATCAAAAGAAGTTGTTAAATGCACGATGTAAAAGATTGATTGATTAAAGTTTCCTTAAAGTCCTGGTGATGGGCTGACCTGGAAAATAAAGAGAAGGAACTGCAGTCGCATTAACTACAAACAACATCTATAGTCATAAATTAGGACAGATTTTATTCATAGAACAGAACTCTGATTTAGAGATAGATCTCATACATGAAGAGTAACTGTGTATATTGCATTATTATTTTGAAATTTTTTGTTAGTTGTTTTTAATTTAAAAGACTTCAAAGGTATACAAAAAAAGTAAATCTTTCTCCTATTCCAGACACCCAGTACATCTCCCCCAAGCAAAATACTATTACTAGTTTCTTATGTATTACTGCATAAATGTACTACTATGCATTGTAGGTTTATATAGCTAAATATAGAGTATTTGCATCTTACTCTAAGAATGTATTTCTAAACACCTGGCATAATTCAATATTTACTTTCCCATAACAAGCATTATTATTTTCAACCAGCTAAAGATGCAATGGCATTAAAAATGACTTACAATTCATTAGTCCCACCAGCTTGAAAAATTATGCAATCCTAATTAATTCTTTTTAATTTGGGGTAATTCACAATATATAATTTATATGCAAATGCAAAGCACATAGAATAGCCAGCAATCTAGAAGAATGAACTCATCAGAGTTATATTATCTAATTTTTGAGACTTACAATAGACAGTGTGGTACTGTGTGGTATGGCCACAAGGATAGGAGAATACGTTAATGGAACTGGACACAACATATTCCTGGCAGCCTCATCACACTAATAGTTGTGATCGAGCTAATAATTCACTAAAACAACTAAATCTTTCTCATATGGGCAACTATGTACCCATGTCAGCATCATCCTCACTTTGCCCAGTTGATGATTTCACAAAGTATAGGACTTTACATTTTATTACTACTATATTTTATATTATTACTTGTTGCCCTTCTTTTCAGCCAAGAGCTTTCTGGATTTTGATTCTGTCGTTTAATGTATTCTCTATCTCTTCATGATCCTTAATGTCTGTGAATTTGGTAATTACATTATATAGCACTCTTTCCGTTGTATGAATAAAGACCAAATTTAAACTGACCTAAACCAAACAGGAAATTTCATAATCAAAAAGTCCATTGTAAACTCAGATACAATTGGATCCTGGTAATTTAATATCACCTGGAAGTCTTCACCAGAGCAATCAGGCCAGAGAAAGAAATAAAAAGCATCCAAATAGGCAAAGAAGAAGTCAAACTATCTCTCTTCACTGACAATATGATTCTATACCTAGAAAACCTTTAAAATTCCAGCAAAGGGCTCTGAAAACTGATGAACAACTTTAGTAAAGTTTCAGGATGCAAAATCAATGTACAAAAATCAGTAACATTTCTATATACCAATAATGACGAGGCTGAGAGTCCAATCAAGAACACAATCCCATTTACAATAGCCACAAAGAAAATGAAATAGCTCAGAATACAGTCAATCAAGACGGTGAAAGATCTTTAGAAGGAAAATTACAAGACACTGATGAAAGAAATCAGAGATGACACAAATGAATGGAAAAACATTCTGTTTATGGATTGGAAGAATCAATATTGTTTAAATGGTCACATTGTCAAAAGCAATTTACAGATTCAACGCTATTCCCTGTCAAACTACCGATGTCATTTTTTACAGAATTAGAAAAAAATATTCTAGGCTTGGTGTGGTGGCTCACGCCTGTAATCCCAGCACTTTGGGAGGCTGGAGTGGGCAGATCACTTCAGGTCAGGAGTTCTAGACCAGCCTGGCCAACATGGTGAAACCCCATCTCTACCAAAAATGCAAAAATTAGCCAGGTGTGGTGGTGGACAGCTGTAATCCCAGCTACTCGGGAGGCGGAGGCATGAGAATTGCTTGAACCTGGGAGGCAGAGGTTGCAGTGAACTGAAATCATGCCATTGCATTCCAGCCTGGGTGACAGAGTGAGACCCTGACACACACACACACACAAGAAGAAAAAGTATATTCTAAAACTCATGTGAAACCAAAAAAGAGCTTGAATAGCCAAAGCAATCCTAAGCAAAAGAACAAAGCCAGAGAGAACACACTACCCAACTTCAAACTATACTATAAGGCTACAGTAACCAAAACAGCATGGTGCTTATACAAAAACAGACACATAGGCCAATGCAATAGAAAAGAAAACTCAGAAATAAATCCCCATGCCTATAACCATCTGATCTCTGACAAGGCTAACAAAGACAAGCAATGGGGAAAGGATTCCCTGTTCAATAAACAGTGCTGGGATAACTGGCTAGCCATATACAAAAGAATGGAACTAGACCCTTACCTTTCACCATATACAAAAATCAACTCAAGACAGATTGAAGAATTAAATGTAAGACCTCAAACCACAAAAATACTAGAAGAAAACCTATAAAATACTCTTCTTGATATCGACCTTGGCAAACAATTTTTGACTAAGTCCCCAGCAGAAATTGCAACAAAAACAAAAATTAACAAGTGAGATCTAATTAAACTAAAGAGTTTCTGTACAGCAAAAGAAACTATCAGCACAGTAAACAGATAACCTACAGAATGGGAGATAATATTTGCAAACTATGCATCCAACAAAGGTCTAATATCTAGACTCTATAAGGAACTTCAATCAACAAGCAAAAAACAAAAAACCTCATTAAAAAATGGGCAAAGGACATGAACACACACTTCTCAAAAGAAGACATATAGGCAGGCAGGAAACAGGAAAAAAATTCTCATCATCACTAACCATCAGAGAAATGCAAATCAGAACTACATTGAGATACCATCTCATACCAGTAGAATGACTATTACTAAAAAGTCAAAAAATAACAGATAATGGTGAGGCTGCAGAGGAAAGGAAACATTTACATACTGTTGGTGGGAATATAAATTAGTTCAGTCACTGTGGAAAGCAGTTTGGAGATTTCTCAAAGAACGCAGAGCTACCATTTAACCTAGCAACCCCACTCCTGAGTATCTGCCTGAAGAAAAATAAATCATTCTACCAAAAAGATACATTCACTCATATGTTCATTGCCATGCTATTCACAATAGCAAAGACATAAACCAACCTAGGTGCCAATCAATGCTGGACTGGATAGAGAAAATGTGGTACATATATATCATGGAATACTATGCAGTCATAAAAAGAATGAGATCATGTACTTTGTAGCAACATGGATGCAGCAAGAGGCCATAATCCTAAACAAATTAACACAGCAACAGAAAACTAAATACTGCATGTTCTCACTTATAAGTGGGAACTAAACACTTAGCACACATGGACATAATCATGGGACTCAATAAACACTGTGGACTAATAGAGGTGGCAGGGGGCATGGTTTGAAAAACCTAATGGATACTATGCTCACTACCTGGATGATGGGATCCATACTCCAAACCTCAGCATCACACAATATACCCATGTAACAAACTTACATATATACTCCTTGTATCTAAAATAAACAAAGTTTTTAAAAGACAAAACATAATATCACCAGGATTCTCCTGCTCTCTCCATATCTCAGAATTGTTTTCCTCCATGTAGGCTTGAGCTTCTCATCAGAATGATCTCAGCAAAAGATTTGGGCCTATCTCTCATTGGCCTGAATTGAGTCACTTGTTTATTTCAGAACCAATCAGCATGGTTAGGAAAATGTATTTCTCTGATTATCTTGGTTTGTTTTGAACAGCATGCTCATCCCTGAAACCACGGATGAGGTAAGCCTCCCTTCAACCACATGGATTAAAGAGTGAGAAAGGGAAAAGGTGCCTTCCCCCGCTAAAAAAAAAAACAGCATTGTAACCAGGTTGTAGGAGGAATAGATATCAAAAAGAAAAAAGAAAAAATGACATGTACATACAGCACTCGTCTAGGTTGTTGACAAAAAAAAGTATGACCAAATGAAAAAATAAAAAAGAAGCATATAAACATAAGGCTATTGTCTTCAAAAATCATATTTTTTGGATTTGGTTTTAGAGTATAGTAACAGGAAAAGTGAATGGGTGATAGCTATAAAGGAAGTAGGAGAATTTCACTTCCATATTCTCAATATTGATAAAGGTTTGATAATTGCCCTATTCTGTTTACATTTAATCAAAAAACTGGAGAAGTTGGAGAAGGTCTGCATCTTAGCTCAGGTTGCTATAACAAAATACCACAGACTGGGTGACTTAAACAACAGACATTTATTTCTTACAGTTTTAGAGGCTGGGAAGTCCAAGATCAAGATGCCAGCTGATTCAGTTCTTGGTGAAGGCCCTCTTTCTGGCTTGTAGACAGCCACCTTCTCACTGCACTCTCACATGGCCTTTCTTCAGTGCGGCACATATTCCTCTTCTTAAAAGGGCACTAATCTCATCGTGTCATGAGAGCCCCACCCTCATAACCTCATCTAAACCTAATTACCTCCCAAAGGGCTCACCTCCAGATACCATCACATTGGAGGTTAGAGCTTCAATATAGCAATGTTGGGGAGACACAAATATTCAGTCCATAACAGCCTGCAAAAGAGTTATAACTAAATTCAAAAGTCAAAGAAATAGCCAAAGAAATAAAATTTATTTAGTCATTCTTCACACAGTAAAAGTCAATGGAATCAAAGATGGTTAATCCAGTCTTGCACCCAGAAATAGCATTATTCTTAGGGAAGCTTAATCTGCACATACAATGAAAAGAACACTCTCTGTACCACCTCCAAGATTTCCTGCTTTGAGCAGGAACTACTAGTAAAGTCAACAAATAAGGGAAAAAAATCTCAAAGGGTACTATTCAGCTAAATTCTGTCCCACAGGCAGGAAGTCCAAGCACAAGAGATTATACTTAATGGAAGTAAACTGGCCAATTAATTGAAGAATATGACATTAAAACCACCTTTTAAAATCCACACGAATATCTGATAATT
This sequence comes from Rhinopithecus bieti, assembly GCF_001698545.2. Lineage (NCBI taxonomy): Eukaryota > Metazoa > Chordata > Mammalia > Primates > Cercopithecidae > Rhinopithecus > Rhinopithecus bieti. The sequence continues at coordinate 1,034,205 of NW_016820218.1, read as the reverse complement.
ATGTGATTGAGGGAAACTGGAAGTACAAGATATAAAATGGGTGATACCAAAAAAGAAAATAAAATTATAGGTTATTATGCCAATTAGGGCTTTTAAAATACATTTTAAAGCTTAGATATTTAGCTATTGCAAGGCTGTCATTTTCGTTTGCTGGATCCACTGAGTAAAAACAGGGTATGAGAGGTGTTTCCTGCAATGCCTAGTTCTTAAAATACAAAAAAGAATTTGAAACGTGTAGAAAGTAATAAGGAAATAAGTAATCCTGCTTAAAACATGCTGAAGAGCCCCATCCAAGCACTGCATATTTGCCTTGGTTTTGCTTCAAGGTCAATCACACTGTCTAGAGTTTTCAAGTTTAGTGCCTGTTCTGATGACAGCAACAACAGACACAACGTAACCTTGGTGCTCCAGAACAAAGTGACACCCCTGCCCCCAGCATCAGAAGGTTTGATTTCTAAGCTCCATTCAGCTGAAGTCAGCAGATAAATCACTTAATCCTATGAAGCAGGACTATCACTTCCCTGATGAAGAGGAACAGGTGAGCGATTGTGCTCAATGACACAGCACACAATTTGGGCTCGCAGGCCGCCTGTGGCCCACGATGACTTGGAGTGCGGCCCAACACAAATTTGTAAACTTTCTTAAAACATTATGAGATTATTTATTTATTTATTTATTTATTAGCTCATCAGTTATTGTTAGTGTTAGTGTATATCATGTGTGGCCCAAGACAATTCTTCTTCCATTGTGGCCCAGGGAAGCCAAAAGATTGGACACCCCTGCTGAGTACAACATTCTGAAGATGTGGCCTAGCCAGATATTTTCATTAATCACCCCATCTCCAACTAGTCCTTCATAACTTCTAATGTGACTTAGGATATTTAAACAGGGTTATCAGGTGAACTTGCACAGTCATAATCCAAATCTATATTAATCCACAATGGAAAAAAATAATCCACTAATGGAAAAAAATCCACTAATGGAAAAAATATCCACTTAAACTTAGGTATTCACTCATCATTTTAAAATCATATTTTGTGAAGAATAAACTGATATTGGTAACACTGAATAACTCAAAATCTAAAACCTATATAGACAATATTTATTAACAAGATACAATACCTTATTTTAATTTTGACTTGAAAATCAAAATAAAACTAATTTTGTTTTCTGTACATCTTGATGTTCATTAAATTTATTGCACTATATTTAATATACTCTAGAGTATGCATTATATTGTATTCTTTCTTCTTGTTTCTCCAATTAATTTTTTAAAAGAGATTTTATTTTGTTAGAACAGATTTATACAAAATTTATATAAAATTGTGAAGATAGAATTCCCATATATCCTACACCCAGTTTCCCCTATCACTAACACCTTTAAATGGTTTTAGTTTGAATTGCTTTTATTTTCACTTGATTTTTATTTTAATCAACATAACTGATATACTTGATAATATACTCAAATAGTACTAAAAAGATGATAATCAAATTCATCAGTCTTTGCTGCATTTTTCCCCATGGTAATCATTTTCATCTGTATAACTATTTCTTCTAGTTACTTCTCTGTTTCTAAATAATGTACATATATCCTGAAATTCCTTAATTTATCAGTATTAGGATATCTGATCATTTTTTCCGAATGCTACATTAGATCACACACCAATCAACAGTACTTTCTAACCCATCTAGTACTACCAGAGAATCCATCCATTTCATTTCTTCCCCCTATTTCTATTCCAGAGTGTTCATTCTCTTGTTCCAGTCTGTAACTGTTAGGCTCTCTAGGATTGATGCCTAGCTGAGATTTTCTTCACCAATTTCCTCTGTTGCATCCCCTATCTATCTCTTGGACCTTGGGCCTTCATCTTTCTTGAGTAGTGCCCTCATTCTGTTGGCAGAGATATATCAGTCGTTTCCCAAGACTCAAAGATGAGTTTTTAAAACTTTCCTTATCTAAAACTGCTTTTATTCTGCCCTCACAACTGATTAACGGTTTGGATAAGTACAGAGTACTAGAGTGAAAAGCATTTTCTCTCAGAATTTTAGTGGTGTTACTCCATTGTCTTCTAGTGCCAAGATCTCTGTTGCAATGTCCTCTGCCATTCAATGACCTATGGTATGTGACCTGGTCTCTCTGGAGGCTGGCGGCATTTTCTCTTTAATTCTAGGGAGTTGAGATTTTTTGAAGAGTTGCTTTACAAGGGTCTCTTCATTCACTGTCCTAAGCACTCAGTGGGCCCTTTCAACGTGGAGACTCATGTTCTAGCATCTTCCTCTCTGTTTTCTATATTCAAAAATTTTGTGGGTATCTCTTACCTGTTAAAGATTACATTCCCATATTTTATCAGAAGTTCTTTGAGGTAACTGTTTTTAGTGTATACTAAACTCAATCATCAACTCTAATGGCATGTACATTGACTTTGAAATATGGCCTAAAACTTTGGAGTATATAGCATTTCAAGCCAAATAATAAAGCTACATGAAGAAAACCTGATCACTTGAGTTGAAGTTGTTCAGTTTATCCATGTCTCCCCATATAATTACCAGCACAGGACTGGTTAAGCAGATTAGAGAATATTTATATAATAAAGTATCATGTTATTTTGTCATGTTGTTGTTCTAAACCATTTGAGAATAAGTTGAAGACATCACGACCTTTACCAATAAATATTTCAGCGTGCATTTCCTAGGAACAAGTCATCCTTTCACATAATGTTTCTAAATTTATGACCAGTAGATTGAAGGAACAAGATATGCTCTTGCTAAAGAAGGAACAAGATATGCTCTTGCTAAAATTAGCCACAAACATAGAAATTCTGTATATAATGTATCTACACTGGACATGGTCCAAAGAGATTTAATGATAACAATTAGCCAGGGCTTTTTTTGTAATATGATAGCACTTCTTCTTTCATCCTGTGACAGAGGCCCCATAAAGCTCTAAAACACAGCACATGGCATGACCATCCAACATCCAGAATGTTTCCTAAAGCCCAAATCAACTTACATCTTATTACTGGTCTTCGATATGCAAAGAATTCTAATGTGCTATATTTAAATGTTGGTTTGCTCTGAATGTATGCCACCCCTTCTTCTTACTCTATTTTAAAAGCGGGAGCTGTCCTAATTTATGAGTATGAAAAAAAGATGACTGTATTTGGACTTGCTATTTAAAACGCCTGAATATAATTCTCTCCTTCATATGTGTTTTGGAATTTTCCCCTATCAGAAAGTTTATCAGGGTCAAGATCTGAGAATTGAAAATGTTCTATACGAGGGAAATGTGGTTTACCTAAAGATTATAACTGTGGTCTCTTAAAAACTCTTTTCTAGTCTTCAGCAAGGATTTTAGACAAATTTCATTGAAATAGTTATTTTAATTCTAAATAATCAAACAGCATCAACACATCTAAGTTAACAAAGAATAAGTAATTTTTAAATGATCTCTGTCAACTAGGATACTTGTAATTTTTTACTGTGAAACAAACTGTGCAAGCAATCACAATGAGAATATTTATAAAAACTTGATACAGTTTGATTTTTTTATTTTAAGAGACAGAATCTTGCTTTGTCACCCAGGATAGAGTGCAGTGGTGTGATCATGACTCACTGCAGCCTTGAACTACTGGGCTTTAGCAATCCCCAGGGCTCAGCCTCTCAAGTAGTTGGGACTACGGACGCCTGCCACCATGCCTGGCTAACTTATTTTTATTTTGTTTTTAGAGATGGGCTCTTGCTACGTTGCCCAGGCTAGTCTTGAACTCCTGGCCTCAAGTAATCCTCTTGCCTTGGCCTCCCACAGTGCTGGGATTATAGGCATGAGCTACTGTGCCTGATCAAAATTTGAAAATAAATACTAAGAAAATGAATGTCAACTCAGCGAAAAGGTAGTATATTACCATAAGAAAGATTGAGAGAAAATGAGTTAAATAGATACCTAAAACATTTGAGATTGTTTCAAAACGATAAATAAATATTGCAAAATTATTTATAGCAGCCTTGCATTTTTATGGCAGATGAAAGTCAGTGGTCCTTTCACTTAAAAGTGTTTAACAACACCTTACCCAATGTAGTGGGCATCTATTGTTTGTGTCTGCCAGCCATTCACTCGATGTGGATATGGAGAGTTTCTCAGTCAGAGAACCTTCCTTTCCCCTGGCTTCAGGAGCTAAGACAGTCCCCGGGCCAGTCAATCTTTATACCTTCTTCTGTTCATAAAGATTGGTGGCAAGGGGTGAGTTTTATACCCAAGCTGGACCAGGGTCTCCAGATGAGATCCACTATACGGATCCCAAAGAGTCTCTTCCTCTGCTTTCAACTTACAAAGACCAGCTAAGACTGGAGCAGCCATTGACCATCTTTGACTACCACATGCAGAGGACCTGTCTGTGAATGCCAATACCCAGAGAAATGATAAATCAAGTGACAGAGGACAAGAGAGCCAGGAATCCTATTAAGCCCCAGAATTCAGCTAAACTAAAGCTAATTCCACACCTAAACTTCCTAGTTAAAAGAGCCAACGAATCCTCTTTTTGCTTGAGCTAATCTGAGCTGGATTTCTGTCACTTGCAACCAGGCAAGGTCTTTTCAAAACGCATGGTATAATTAAGGCTCACATAAGTATACTTAAACAATGGTTGCTCCTAAATGGTACATTTGCCAAATAAAGATTATAAAGGTATATGAATATAATGTCAATTTAATTTTCTTATAACTTTGTAGACATTTTCATTACTCACATATAAGCAGCCCTAGACCGTCTACTGCCAAAAGAGAAACTGCCTATGTATGCGGAGGGAAACAGAAGAATTTGAGGGGGTCTCAAACCAAAGAAACACAGACTCCTCTGGTCTGAAAAGCTTTCAAAAGCCATAGGCTCAGTGTCTATACATTACACAAAAAGACTATTAGGTTAAGAATAAAGTATTCAGATTTGAAGGTGCTGTATTTATAAAGAAACCTCGGGAAGTATACTTGAGAATGTGATTCAGAATTTGAAAGAAAAGTCTTGAGTAGGGGACATGAAGTTAATTTATATCAGATTCACGTTCTAATAATATAAAAACATACTTCTTAACAAAATATCTTACGTTGTAGGTTTGCTCTTAGGGAAAATCTGAAATATGAGAAATACTCATTATGATTTTGAATACAATAAAGAGAATTGGATACTCAATATCAGCCAAGTTCTTTATACAGTCCCAAGTGTTATGTACCTTTCTCTTTTATTTCTCTTAGGGAAGTAAATACACCTTTTTACCACAGTGTGAGGAAATCTCATTATCCAAAGGTTGGTTGTAGCTAGCAGGCTGAAATTCTTCTGTCCCATGTCTGACATGTGAATTCTCTCTTGCAGACACATTCCTTAAGCTGATCTTTGGGGTCATTTTCCTTCTTGATTCTTCTTCCCCAGTTAACTTCTTGGTCAGAAGAAATGCAGGTTTCTAGACATAGTGAATCATAGAACTAGCACAAAATATGCAACATCATCTTTTAATGATTTGTTTACACATCCCTCTCTATAAAAGCATCTGGTATCTTTTTCTTACCTTTGCTTAAGAGTGCCTCACAGTGTCTGGCACAAAGTGAGTACTCAATAAATGTTGACTCAATGAATAAAGAGAACATTCAGTCTGAAAAGGATCTTGGAAATGATCTGCCACTTTATATTGGGAGCAAACTGAGGGTTTAAGAATTTAGATGATGTGCCAAGAACACAAAGCTAATTAGTGGTAGTCCCAACTCTAAGTTTCTTGAATTCTAATCCAATGTTCATCCACTAACCCATAATTTTTAGCCATTTTTAATAAGGTCTACATGGGAGACATTTTCTTAAAATATAACCTGAAGTATGATCAATTTGAAGATATCATTACAGTCCCCATTCTAAGAATATCAACTGCTTTTTTTTACAAAAAGATAATTATTAGCAAACATCAATATCTGAACTCTTTATTAGTCATAATTTTTTTTGAGATATACCTCAAAACAGATGGTGTCAAACTAGTATGTTAAGAGGCCAAAGAATGTGAAGCCATTGCACTAAACTAGGCTAACATATATAGGTCTTTTCCTGAAGACAACAAAACCACTCCCTTAATTTTACCTCAGACTCATTCTTCTTGAAGTTATCCGATCTTGAGTTTATACATCCTGTGTTCTATTCTCCGTGGTTATGGACATATACCTCCCTTGACTATACTTGAAGCTGGAAATTACCATCTTTCACTTTTGTATCTCTAGTGCCTACTACACAGTGAAGCTCCCGACAGATGTCAGTTTATGAAACAAGTGTGGATAATTGGATAACCACATACAAAAAGATAAGCTTAGACCCCTACTTCACACTATATACAAAAATTAAATTAAAAAGGATCATAAACTTATATGTGGAAGCTAAATAACAGAAAGTATAGGAGATAACCTTGAAGACCTTAAATTAGACAAAGACGGTTTTAGATATGAAACTAAAAACGTGTTCCATAAAATTAAAAAATTGATAAATTGGACCTCATCAAAATTTAAAACTTTTGTAACTACAAAAGATATCACCAGGAAAATAAAAAGACAAGCAACAGACTGCAAGAGCTATTTGCAAAACACATATCTGATGAAGGACTTATATCTAGACTGTACAAAAAAACTCAACAGATTTAAAAAAAAAAAAAGACAAATGACCCAATCAAAAAATGGATAAAATATATGAGCAGATATTTCACTCAAGGAGATGTGCAAATAGTAATGGCTAATAATAATATGAAAAGATGTTCAGCACCATTTAGTTAGGGAAACAAATTAAAACAAAAATGAGATACCACTTCAAATCCACTGAAATGGTTATAATAAATAAGGCGACAATAGCAAATGTTGCTGAGAATGTGGAGAAATGGGGACGCTTATATGTTGCTAGTGGGAATATAAAATGGTGCAGCCACTTTAAAAAACAATTTGGCAGTTTCTCAAAAAGTTAAACATAAAAGTACCAAATGATCCAGCAATTCCACTTGTAAGTATTTACAGAAGAAACATAAAAACATGTATCTGCACAAAGACTATCATAAGAATGTTCATAGCAGAATTATTCATAATAGCCCCAAACTGGAAACAATTGAAATGTCAATCAATCAGTGTGAAAGCCTGGTGCCATGGCTCATGCTTGTAATCCCAGCACTTTGGGAGACCAAGACAGGAGGATCGCTTAAAATCAGGAGTTTGAGACCAGCCTAGGAAATATAGCGAGACCCTGTTTCTACAAAATAAATTAGCCAGGTGTAGTGACCTGTGCCTGTGGTCCCACCTACTCAAGAGACTAAGATGGGAGGATCGTTTGAGCCTGGGAGTTTGAGGTTGCAGTGAGCTATGATCACACCAAGCAAATTCTAGCCTAGGCAACAGAATGAAACTATGTCTCTTAAAAACATGTATATGGATATACTGAATATGGCATATCCATACAATGAGCTACTATTCAGTTATTATGTATTATGTATTATGTATTACTATACTATTATGTTATGTCATGGATGAACCTCAAAAAGTTATGCAAGGGAAAACAAGACAGACACAAGAGACCACATGTCACATAATTCCATTTATATTAAATGTCCAACAAAGGCAAATATATAGGCAAAAAGTAGGTTAGTAGTTGCCTGGGCCCTGGTATAGGAATGAGAACAACTATAAATAGGCATGGGGGTCTTACTGGGAGAATAAAAATGTTCTTAAACCAATCACTCAGGAAGGTTACTAAAAAAATCTCAAAAAAGACACACAGCCAGCCAATAAACAGGTGAAAAAATGCTCAACATCACTAATTATCAGAGAAATGCCAATTAAAACCACAATGAGATACCATCTTATTACCAGTCAGAATGGTTACTATTAAAATGTCAAAAAAACAATAGATAATGAGAATGTGGAAAAAAGGGAATGCTTACACACTGTTGGTGGGAATGTGAATTAGTATAACCTCTATGGAAAGCAGCATGAAGATTTCTCAAAGAACTAAAAATAGAACTACCATTTGTTCCAACAATCCCACTACTGGGTATCTACCCAAAAAAATCATTCTATCACAAAGATACAAGCACTTGTATGTTTATTGCAGAACTATTCACAATACCAAAGATATGAAATCAACCTAAGTATTTATCAATAGAGGATTAGATAAAGTGTGGTACATAGATACCATGGAATACTACTTAGCCATAAAAAAGAATGAAATCATGTCATTTGTGACAACATGGATGGAACTGGAGGCCATTATCCTAAGTGAAATAACTCAGAAACAGAAAGTCAAATACTGCATGTTCTCACTTATAAGTGGGAGCTAAACAGCGGGGTACACGGACATGCAGAGTGGAATAATAGACACTGGAGTCTACAAAAGGTGGGATGAAGAGAAGGGGATGAGGGTTGAAAAATTACCTATTGGGTACAATGTTCACTATTCAAGTGATGGGTACACTAAAAATCTAGACTTTACCACTATACAATATATGCATATAAGAAATCTACACTTGTTTCCCCTAAATATATATTTTAAAACTTAAATTTAAAGTTACGAAGAATCAGAAAATTGTCACTTGATACATAAGCAGAATATGTATGGAAAATAACCAAAAAATGTACACTTGAAATAGGTGAATTTTATGAGGTGTAAAATATACCTCACTATAGTCATTTAAAAAAAAAAAAAAAAAAGGTGAATGTATCATCGCCCTATATATAACCCTTGAGAAGATCCTCCTCTTCATTGTCATTCAGTATTCCATTATATGGACATACCACAAATATCCAGAAGCTCTCTACTCTCCTTACCTCCACCCCCAAGAAAAAGAAAAAAAAATACTCTCGCAAAAACCCATAATACATTTTAGCATATTTGTTCCAGTCCTTCCATTTATAGCAGTGAGACGTAGGCCTTTTGACAGCAGATCATTTGCATTTTTATAGAGTCCTTATTCAGTTGGGGTACCCTGTCCTCAGAACGCTGACAGTTTGGCAGAAGAGAAAGATTCAGAAAACTATGGCATAGAGTTTCTGAGGATGTTAAGATCCTACTGGAGCAGGTTGGGGAATACCCAGAAAGTCTTCCTGGAGAAGATGTCCTCTGAATAGGACATTGCATGACAGAACTCTCACAGATGGAAATGAGCAGTACAAAACCTCCTTGACTGGGATCAGTGGGTGGATCCATCTATTCTGAGTGCTTTGAGCTATGGATCTTTGTTCCTGATCTTTCTCTTCTCTTGCCAAACTATGTTCACCTGCTGTTAGCTCTGTTATCTTACCTAGCTACTCAAACAAACTTGGGCAGACAAAGAGCAGAAGCTGGAGAAATAATTGAGCTTTCATCTGGAGCACTGTAATTAAGTTATCTCCACGTCATCAATATCTAATTGGGTGTTAGAAGGTACTATTTCACAAATGCTGTTTTTCTCAAACTTAAGCTCCTGACTCCCAGAGATACTGTCGCAGAAAGGAGGGCTGGAAGAGCAGTAGGAGAAGCCCTACCAGAACTCAAGCATTAAAGCTCTAGATAAAGATACCCTCTTTAGAGATAAACACGTCAGACCTGTGGGCACAGTTTCTCCTGGTAAATATGTGAATCAAAAATCAATATACAGTGTGTTATGTTTGACCATGCATGGAAAATGAATCCTGACTTTAGGGGGAAACCCACTGAATCAAAAGTTTGACCCTTAGAGAATCTGTTGAGTCGTTGTATGGAAAAATACTACAAAGTTTGCTTCTTTGGTTCCAAAAGCATTCTGAGATTTTTGAGAAACATGAATATGTAAAATATCACTATTTTCAATATTCCTGTTTTTTGTTTTTGTTTTTTTTTTTACTATTTCTTATGCAATGATCAAATTTAGCCATTGTACTAATACTTAACCATGTGCCAGGTAGGGGACTAACATCAGTAAATAAGGAGAAATAAGGATGAAACTGTGTCGGGGTTCAGTTATAGTCCAATGTTTATAAAAGTATGATCTATGGACCATGTGCATCCAAATCACCTGAAAAAATACTAAAATGTAGATTCCTGGGACCCACTCTATCTCAAATGAATCAGAATCTCTGTGGGTAGAGCCAAGGGATGCACATCTTAACAGGTTTACAGGTGATTATTATGTACACTGAAGTTTGAGAATCACTGCCATAAGAAAGACACATCATGAACAAGTGTTACACTTGTATAATAATAGACAATAGACATATAACAACAGACATTTCCATTTGTTTCCAGGGTAATTATGTCCCAGAATGCCCTTGTATAATATTCTCAGTGCTGATGTTTTACACACACACACACACACAAGCTTCTAGATTTAAAAGTATCCAAAGAAGCCATTATAAAAGTATCAATATCATGAAAATAATTATCACTGTTAAAGGTGGGCACAAAGGAGGATAGGACTGACACAGAATCAGGAAAGTTATCATAGAGGAAACACTTGAGTTGGCTTTGCAGCTAGAGCTTGAAGCCAAGTTGGTCTGTTTTGAGGCATTGTCTTAGGATTCTCTCACTATCACACTCCAGAACTGGCTGAATGTAGATGCTGCCACTGCTGATCCTAAAGTCTGCAGTCCACTCTGGAGCCAGAAAAATGATGCGTTGTGACCAGCCTTGTTCTTCCTATATCTCACTTCTGAGTCAAAGTCTTCCTCAGTGCATCAGACTGGTTTCACTGAGGCCACATAACTGGACACTAGCTTTGGGGAGACTTGGAAACATAGCCTTTGGTTTTAGTTTCTATGCTACCTTGGGAAGGTGAAGTTCATAATGCAGGGAACTGTGAAAATAGGGAGGTCAAATGATTTTGAGCTGCTATGATGTCACATGTCTACCATAAAGACTATTTGAGCTGCTACAATGTCGTATGTCTACCATATAGACTACCTCCAGAACCCAGGCTTTTCGCCACCCTGTTCTATGGCTTCTTCCTGTGGGCAGGGGTATGCAGTATTTTCATTGACCAGATCTGGGTCATGCATTGGACATAGGAGGTGTTTGGAGTGGACTGGGATGTGCACTTCACAACGCAAATTCTAACTCCCAAAAGGATTTAATATAACTATTTCCAAAGCTTCCTCCCCTCTATCTTACGTAAATGGTCTGCACTGGACCCTGACAACAATAAGTAGATGGGAATTCAGGAATCCTTTCCTCTGCTAATGATCTGAGACCACAAGACATAACTGAACCTGTTGATCTGTTCCTTCTGAAATCAATAGCAATCTAATATCGAGTATGTCAAGATCCAAATCTTCATTTTCCACATACAACTTTCAGTGGTATTCAGCTCACGTAATTATCTGAGCTTATGCCTTGAAGGCAACTTGGCAGGCTTACCAGGCTGCAGACCAGCTCGAATCAAAACATTATACATGAATCATATTAAAGTTTGATAGAAGAAGCAGGTAACCATTGATTCTTACCAATGGAATTTCTCAGGACAAAGCTATTTCTTCTCTGTCAGGATATAAAAATCAGGAACTCAACAGAATGCCTGTCTATATGTTTAAGCAGATAGACCCCATGCAGTGTGGGATGAGCTCCACTGGGGTCAGTTTGACTCTTATAAAAATGTCAGCACTTCTAAGTCTCATTTTAAGAATCATACCTCAGTCCCTCTCCATGGAGCTCAGCCATGCCTCCTTTGTGCTTAAGCTCACATCAATTATCTTAGTCAGGTTATTGACATCTGAGAAGCTGCTCCAAGGGTGAAACAACAGGAAGCTATGTACTTTATTTTAGATCCTCAGGATAAAATGGTTTATTCATGGTCAGTATGAGAGTCAGCTATACGAAGAATACTTCTAACTTCTGAGAAGTTTTTTGAAAAATATTGCCCAGTGTGATATTTAATGTCTTTTATGTGATGATTCTCACAGAAAATTACTCCTTTCTGCTTGTTAAAATATGTAGTCTTTGACAGGTTTCTGACTTTTCCATTTATGGCATAATAAAAAGTATATAGCACATGCAGTTTTCATTTTTGTATCATCTGCCAGGAACCTGGAAGCTAAATTTAGTGCTCAACTGCAATAATTATCTTGAACTGTCTTTTAGGTACAATTAACTTTTTTTCCTTTATTATTTGGTTCACCTTCTTTTAATAGTGTGTTATTAATTTCAGTCTCAAATTTCTTTTTCAGTGTATATTTGAGTTAAATTTAACATAAAATTCACTTATTTTAAATATACAGTTTGATGAGTTATCAGAATTGTATATAGTCATGTAACCATCACCATAATCAAGTCATAGAATATTTCCATCACCCAAAAAAATTTCCTTTGCACTGATCCTCCTCCACCCTCCCCCTAACACCCAGCCTCAGGCTATAGTTTTACCTTTTCCAGAATTTCTTACGAATAGAATCACATGGAATATAATGTTGTGATTTCTTTTAACATAAGGTTTTTGAAATTCATCCATGTTATCAATACTTCCTTTCTTTTTTATTGCAAAATAGAAATCCATAGTATGATTATACCACAATTTGTTTATCAGTTACCCAGTTGATGGATAATTGGATTGTTTCATTAGAGGCCATTACAAGTAATGTGGTTATAAACACACACGCAACTCTTTGTATGGACACATATTTTCATTTCTCTTGGGCAAATACCTACAAAGTAGGAGAGTGTTGGGTCATATGGTTAGCATATGCTTACTATGTAAGATAGTATCAAGTTGTTTTCCAGAGTAGCTGAACACTTTGCAGACCCATTTGCAAAGTAGGAGAGTTCCAGGTGCCCCACATCTTTGTCAGTGCTTGAGGTTGCCAGGCTTTTAATTTTAGCCATTCTAGTGAGTGTGTAGTGGTATCTCTTTAATTTAAAATAATTAATTTATATTAATGCAAATTAGTTTTAATTTGCATTTCCCTGATAACTAGTGATGTTTAGTACCTTTTCATGTGCTTACTGGGCAAACGTAGATATTCTTTTTTGAAGTGTCTGTTCAAATCCTCCGCCCAAAGTTGTCTTCTTATTATTTGTTGTAAGGGCGCTTTATATATTCTGAATTCAAGCCTTTGGTCAAATATGTTTTGCAGACGCTTTCTCCCAGTCTGTGGCTTGCCTATTTATTTTCTAAATTTATCTTTCACAGAATAAAATTTTAAATTTGGGGGAAGCCCATTGTTGATTGTTTTCTTGTAAGAATCATTTTTGTGATTTAAGAAATCCTTTCTTAACCTAGGCTTTCTCAAACTTGGCACATACTGAACTTTGTTGCAGGGGCTGTCTTGTGCATTGCAGGAGGTTTATCACATCTTGGGTCACTACCCACTGGCTAGCAAATGCACCCTTTCCACCCCAGTTGTGATAACCAAAAATGTCTCCAGACATTGCCAAATGTCCCTTGCAGTACAAAATCACTGCTGGCAAGAACCACTGGTTTAACCCAATGCTACAAATATTTCCTCCTATAATTCTTTTTCTAGCTTTAGCTCTTACATTTAAATTTTCTAGCTTTAGCTCTTACATTTAAATTTACAATCCACATTAATTTCTGTGTAGGATCTAAGGTAAGGATCAATGTTTATTTTTTCCATAAAGACATTCAATTCTTCTAGTGTCATTTGTTAGAAAAATTATCCTTTTCCCCACCAAATTACCTTGGTGCTTTTGCTGAAAATCAGTTGATCCTATAAGCAAAGCTCTATTTCTGAGCTCTCTATTGTGTTCCATTGCTATATCTCTATCTTTATGCTGATACAATGGTCTTGATTATTACAGCTTTATAATAAGTCATGAAATCAGGAAGTCTATTTTTTAATTTTTAAAAAGTGTGTTTTCTACTTCCCACACTACACTGATGTCAAAAGTCTAAATACCTCATTTTCTTTTCAAAATTGTTTTGAATTTTCTAGCTCCTTTGTCTTTCCACAAATTTTAGAATAAACTCGACAATTTTTTTAAATAAAGTTTTTATTTTGGAATAATTTTCGATTTGTAGAAAGATTGTGAAAGTGGTATAGTTCTCACATACTCCTCACCCAGTTTTAGTTTCTCTTAATATTATTATCTTACATTACTGTGGTATATCTGTCAAAACTAAGAAACCAACACTGGCATTATCACTATTAACTAAACTAAATACTTTATTTGGATTTCACCAGTTTTCCATGAATGTCTTCTTTCTGTTCCAAGACCTAATCTAGAATACCACACTGCATGTAGTCATCCTGTCTCCCCAATCTCCTTGTCTGTGACAGTTCTGAGACTTTCCTTGTTTTTCATGCACGACCTTAACAATCTTGAAGAGTATTGATCAGGTATTTTGTGAAATGTCCCCCAGTTGGATTTATCTGTTGTTTTCTCATGATTAGACGAGGCCCATGGGTTTTCAGGGGAAAAAAAAAAAAAAAGCATAGAGAAGTACTCCTCTCATCACATAATATCAGGAGACACCTGATATCCACATGACATCACTGATAATGTTAAAGTCAATTTCTCTTTTATATGCTTGCTAGGATTTTGATTGGAATTGAAATGATTTTATATATCAGTTGGGAAGACAATTGTCATTTTAATAACATGGAGTTTTCCAATCCATAAAATCCATTTAGAGAATTCTCTTTAGAAGTTTCTTTAATTTCCCTTGCCTTCTCCAAGCATAGAATTCTTGTCTGGATCTGTATGCTACTGCTCACTCTTCTGAACCGTTAAGTAGTTGCTGCACATTTTATTATTATTATACTTTAAATTCTAGGGTACATGTGCACAACGTGCAGGTTTGTTACATATATATACATGTGCCATGTTGGTGTGCTGCACCCATNCAAAAAAAAAAAGCATAGAGAAGTACTCCTCTCATCACATAATATCAGGAGACACCTGATATCCACATGACATCACTGATAATGTTAAAGTCAATTTCTCTTTTATATGCTTGCTAGGATTTTGATTGGAATTGAAATGATTTTATATATCAGTTGGGAAGACAATTGTCATTTTAATAACATGGAGTTTTCCAATCCATAAAATCCATTTAGAGAATTCTCTTTAGAAGTTTCTTTAATTTCCCTTGCCTTCTCCAAGCATAGAATTCTTGTCTGGATCTGTATGCTACTGCTCACTCTTCTGAACCGTTAAGTAGTTGCTGCACATTTTATTATTATTATACTTTAAATTCTAGGGTACATGTGCACAACGTGCAGGTTTGTTACATATATATACATGTGCCATGTTGGTGTGCTGCACCCATTAACTCGTCATTTACATTAGGTATATCGCCTAATGCTATCCCTTCCCCATCCCCCCACCTAACGACAGGCCCCGGTGTGTGATGTTCCCCTTCCTGTGTCCAAGTGTTCTCATTGTTCAATTCCCACCTATGAGTGAGAACATGCAGGGTTTGGTTTTTTGTTCTTACAATAGTTTGCTGAGAATGATGGTTTCTGGCTGCATCCATGTCCCTACAAAGGACATGAACTCATCCTTTTTTATGGCTGCATAGTATTCCATGGTGTATATGTGCCACGTTTTCTTAACCCGGTCTGTCATTGATGGACATTTGAGTTGGTTCCAAGTCTTTGCTATTGTGACTAGTGCCGCAGTAAACCCAGAGTCTATGGTTCTTACCTGCAGAAGGTTAGTTCAGTGAGATCTAATTTATCTGTTACTGAAAATAGAGCCCATCATTGCCTCAAATACTTTTTTTAAAATATTGATACATAGTATTTGTACATATTTATGGAGTACAAGTGATATTTTGTTGCACACATAGAATAAGTAGTGATTAAATCAGGTATTTGAGTATTTATAATTTCTATGTGTTGGACACATTTCAAGTACTCTCTTCTAGCAATTTTGAAACGTAAAATACATTGTTGGCCAGGTACAGTGGCTCACACCTGTATTCTCAGCACTTTGGGAGGCTGAGGTGGGTGACTCACTTGAGCTCAGGACTTCAAGACCAGCCTGGCCAACATGGTGAGATCCTGTCTCTACTAAAAATACAAAAATTAACCGGGTGCAGTGGCAAGCACCTATAATCTCAGCTACTCGGGAGGCTGAGATAGGAGAATCACTTGAGCCCTGGAGGCAGAGGTTGCAGTGTGCCAAGATCACACCATTACACTCTAGCCTGGGTGACAGAGTGAGACCTTTGTCTCAAAAAAACAAAAAAGAAAAAAATAAAACAAGAAACAAAACGTTGTTAACTATAGTCACCCTACTCTGAACATTAGAATGTATTTCTTCTATCAAACTGTATGTTTGTTCCCATTAACTAGCCTGGAAAAAACAGACAAATTTAGATTATTATCCTTAAAATACCCTCAGAATATGGTCATCATAACAATCTGTGCTAAGCCAACCTGCAACCTTAACGTTCACTAACAGCTGGCAGACACATAGCCTGTGATAGTGAAACAAAGGTTTTCTCTATGTGAAAGGAATAGAATATATGGAACTGATGTCTTCATACTTGGTTAAAATTTCAAATCTTGAGAGACCAAGCATAGAAGAACCATATATTTAATTCCTTATGAAAATTATCCAATGTCCTTGTTGTGGCAAAGTGGGCATCTTTCTGTGCAGCGATAAATTTTTTATGGTAATACAATTAACTTTTTTGGAAAGCAAATGCACAAGAACCTTTAAATTATTCATGTTTGACCTAGTATTTCCACTTCTAGGACTCTCTTCTGTGGAGAAAACACTAAATAGAGTTAGAAGGAAGAGTGACCCTTAAGTACAAATATTTTCACAAAAGCATTGCTTATAATACTTTTCTAAAATGGGCTGGATGTGGTGGCTTACACCTATAATCCCACTGCTGATGAGGTGGGATGTATGCACTCTGAGCCCTGAAGTTCAAAATGCTATATGAGCTATGATTGCACACCACTGCTTCTAGCCTGGGTGACAGTGAGGACCCCATCTCTAAAAATAAAGTTAAAATTATTAATTTTAAAATGCTAACTCATGTAAAATTCCAATAATAGATAATGCTTATATTCACATAACATTTTTAAATGTCTTAAAAGTTTTTGACATTATAATGTTAAAGGATATATTAATATGCTGTTATGAATCACTGCTAAATTTCTTTTAGGCTGTAGACACAAAAGGACTATGAAGATAATATATATCTAACTTTAAAGGTGCACTGGTGGACTGTAGAATGTTTTCCTTCTTCTTCCTTTTCTACTAAATTTTTAATAGTAAGGGCAAGGAAACATAAGAATATTTTTAATGTTATAAAAACATACCTTAATATTGAATTTTTTGATCCAAAAAAAAAACTTGATACTAGTATTTGACCCCTATACTTACTGATAAGGAAACTTCCGCATCAATCGATTCAAATCGTTTAAATTCCCTACACCTCCTATTGATAAGGAAACTTCCTTTAAACTATTTGAGCTCACAAAGCAAGTTGGCAATTCTCTAAAACTGACATTTCCTGATTCTGGACATGATACTATATTTCGGTCATTTTTGCTGTGTTCAACACTTCATTTCTAGGCTTAAGGGAACAGACATGGTTCATATCAGCAAGATTTAATTAAAATAATTTTTAAATTATTAAATGAAATATTTCAAACTTATTTTTAACGTGAATGCTCTAGAATCTGGAAAATGGAAGGAATCTTAGAGTTGTGTTATTTGAAAGGGTGAGTAGAAGTGGAATTTTATTAGAAAGCTTTCTAGTTTTGAGACTTAAGGGTCTAATAAAGAACTCATATTACATTTTATTTATTAAAATCTCACTGTTCCTTGTTAGAGTTATTACTGTTTGTTTGCAGTTGCCCAAACAGAAATGACAGGGTACAACATGATCTTGTAAATCAGGACTTTCTGTTATGAATGGGTTCATCTTTTCTGTTGACCTCTCAGCTAATGGTATAGTACCTGATAATTATCTACTAAATCATACATTGGACATAATGATCTTTAACTTACCTTCAAATATCCCAAACAATTTTTCCTAAAGTCTTTCTAAATAAATTTAAAAAAAAGACATTTATAGCTTAACATTTCATATCCCTGGAAGATAATCCAGTGGGAATAGGTAAGGTTAATAGAGTGTTTATCTTATCAAAAGTGATCTGGTCTGTTTGACTTACTGTTTGGAGTCCAGCTAATCGGGCCTATTTACTAATTTAAGAATGTTCAGCAATTAACAGTGTTCAAACAGCACCAATCTGCTATGTTATTTCAGCTGGGAAAGCAGCTTATATCAACCAATACAGCTTCCTTTCTAAAAATAAATGATAGCACTTTCTACTCCCTGGGGAGTTGGTCCTTGGTCCTTTAGGTATGTCACACTGTCACAGTGCATAACAAAACAAAAGAGTGTGAAACATGTAAATAATTTAAAACCCAAAAGATATGTCATGCTCTCAGATTTAAAAAAAAATAACAAAGTAACTTTGTCAACAGAAACATTTTTGCAGAAAGACAAAACAAATAGAAAGTGAATTTAAGAGGTAGGTTGTGGTCTCTTTTCCATCAAGAACCACTACCTTCCCTGTTTTTAAGGTGGCTTAGTTATATCAGCAATTTTTAACACAGGGTACCTCAAATCAACAATCCCTTGCTTTTCAGACTTTGACACTTCCCCAGCTGCTAGGCCTGTGCTTAACTAAACAAGTACAGTAGCACAAGTGGAACATTTATGTAACATAGGAACTATAAATGTTCTTTTAAAAACAGGCCCACTTGTTCCAAAAGATATGACAAAGAAACAAGAGCATTACATTTTTTTCAATAGCTTTAAAATTCCTATGAGGAATGTATATTTTCTTCTACTTGCTGAAGTTAAAAGTGTCGTATCATCTGTTTGCTGACAATAAAATGTACTTTCTAAATATTTTTTTTTTTAAATTCACTGAGCATTTATCAGGTGTCAGGTTCTATTCTAAAGACTTTATGTGTATTCTGTCACTTAATCTTTGCAATAACCTTACGAGGTGTGGATACCAACATTTATCCCGATTTTGCAAATGGAAAGACTGAGACTTAGAAAGGTAAAGAAACCTATCCAACGTCAGTCAGCTATAGTAAACACTGGAGCATGGTTTTCACTCAGACCATCTGACTTCAGAGCCTCCACTATGGGCAAATCAAAATAATACTAAGGAGTTTTTTGAATAAAAGAGCTGTCAAAATATCTGAAATAAACATTACAGATAATAAAATCATAAAACATGTTCTATGTATGGCTTTTCTTTTCTCAGTTACAGACATTTATTTAGGGACCTCCCTTATCATTGCCAGCTCCTTCTTTCACCTTGTACCCCTTCCTCTTGATCACATACACACACACACTGGCAGCTTCATTGTATACTGCCTGTGGTAGGAACAAACAGGGCAGAAAGAAGTTAATATTCTACTTTAACAAATGGACTAAACGGTAAGTGTAGCCCCAGAACTGGTGGGAAGGAAGGGAGAAAAGATCATTATTTGTAGAATCGATTAGATGTTCCCACTTGCTTGTTTACTTCTAGGTAAATTCATTTATAGGTATATAGAAACAAGCAAAAATGTCTCCACACAAGGGATGATTCCTGGATTTCCTTCACTTTTCTGCTCAAGCCATAAGTCTTGCTACTTACCTGACAAAAGCTAATGTAGTGGATTTTCTAGAACAGAGTTAAAAATAAATTTTCCCTTAATAAACTTGGATCTTAGTAGATCCTGTAGACTGTAGATAAGCACTGTCCAGTCTCTAGAACTTTCTGCAACGAAGGAAACATTTGATATATCTGCTGTCCAATATGGTAGCCACTAGTCACATAAGGCTGCTGAGCACTTTAAATGTGGCTAGTGCAATTGGGGAACCAAATTTTTAACTTTATCTAACTTTTAAATAGTCACATATAGTTAATGGCTATCACATTGGACAGCACAGCTATAGACCCATCTCAATCACAATTCATTGAGTATCTACTGTGTGCCACATAGCTACCTTTGAGGAAGATACAATTTGGTCCCAATTTTATAGATAGAGAAACTGAGGCTCAGAGAGACTAAGTGACTTGTCCATGGATTTACAACTAATAAGTAGTAAATTCTGGATATTACATCTGCATCTGTCCCTCTCAAGGCCTGATGCTTTTACAAAACCTGTGGTTCTCAACAGTGGCTGCATACTAGTTGGTGTGCTCTTCAAAAATATTCATCCCCAGGTCCCACTCCCCAAAAATTTTTGTTTAATTGGTTGGAGGCAGGGCTCAGGCACGTGCATATCTCCGAAATTTCCACTGTACAACATCAGGGTGACTAAGGCCCCTATTCTAGTACAGGAAAACTATTTCCAAAAGGTAGTTGTGATGAGGTTCTACCTCCTCTCTCAAGCATAGTTAACAGGTTAGTGCTGAAAGAGAGAGAGAAGAAAAGGGTCGCAGTCCTTTGTTTTATAGATCAAAGTATGAAACCAAGAGAGGCTACTCTGAGCTAAGGTGAGGTCACAGAGCTGGTGTTTGTATTAGAGCTGAGACTGGGGCCCAGGTGTTGAGTTATAGATAAATGCTCCAGCTTCTGGATCTGTGGGGGCAGCAAGGGTCCGAAGGTCGGGAAAGCTCAGCTCAGGGATTTAAAGCCCCAGGCAGCAATCAGAAGCCCAAGGCAGACAGGCTATGACTGTGTAGTACTTCACTATTTCTAGAAGTAGGAACACTGAGCTGTCTAGTCTTGTCTGCTTCGTCCTATCCATCTCCTTTCTGCCACTCCAAAGGTCCTTAGGAGTGGTCCACAGGCCTCTGTACAGCATTTTTTACTCTGCCAAGGTTACTTACAATGGATATAACCCTACCCTGGCACATAATAGATGCTTACAATCATAAATGTGAAATGAATAGAAGCAGATTTGGGAACTCAAGATTACTGAGGTTACTCAGCTTCTAGGTGGGCTCAGATATCTAACTATATGAAAAATAACTCTTTAAGAAATCAAATGTTAAAATCCCTTCAGAGCCTTTGCACTTGTCTCACAAAAGTGGTTCGAGAAGATGATATCAGCCTCTAGGACAGGCTTATTTTTTGTTTCAGGAGCTGAAAAGCTTTAAAAGTGATAAAGTAAGAAGAGAAGATGAAAATATTGACAAAAAGTTAAAAAGAGGAATCTATACCATATCCATATGTACTCCAAGGGTCCTGTTAAGTACAGGCAACCTACATTCGTCCCTCTTAGGTTAGGAGAGAGTGCTTGAAGGAAACTGCCACAAAAATAGAACATGCTGCTATAAACATTATCACTCAGACTAGCTAAGTATTTCTTACTCTCATATGATAAAGGAGTAAAAATAAAAATAATTTGTGTTTTAGATTATCCTCAGGAATGATGTGTGGCTATAAAATGTACTGTGGAAATTATCTCTCCATTCAGGAACTCAGCGCAGCTGCCACCATGAGGAGACTGCGTATGTTCTGAAGCTAACGAACCTGTGTTCAAGAATCTGCCTTTAGAAGTAACAGCACTGAAAGCCATGAGCAAAAAAATCTCAAGTATGATGGTAGCAAATAGCTTAAGATAGAAATATCTACTCTGTTGGCAAGTGCCCTTTAGAAACCAGGACTTAAATTCTTTTAAAACAAAATCACCAATCATTTTGAGGAGTCTGCTGCTTGCAGAAGTAGGAAAAACAGGTTTTTTGAGCTACAGCTGCAGATTCAAAAATTAGTTTGTACCAGTTGATTTTGCTTTAGTAATGTAAAAAGTAAAAAACCCAAAGAGAGCAGCAAGAATTAGTTGAGGGTGTTTAGAGATGTCAAAGAAAATAATGGCAGAAAAAGCTACCTCAAATATCTTCAGTTTTGAATTTTAAGCCACAGTTTCTTTTAAATCTTCTGCTTTCCCAACCCTTAGGCCTCTTTTTCTTTAATAGTAATATGTGCCCAAGATTTAAAAATAACACTGACATATTAAATAGAACATTAAAGTCCCCTAACTCCTATCTACTCTCAATCCTATCGCAAATCCCCAGAACATTCTTTTTTTTTTTTTTTTTTTTTTTTTTTTTTTTGAGAGAGGTCTTGCTCTGCCACTCAGGCTTGGAGTGCAGTGGCCGGATCTCAGGCTCACTGCAAAGCTCCGACCTCCCGGGTTTACGCCATTCTCCTTGCCTCAGCTCCCGAGTAGCTTGGACTACAGACGCCCGCCACCACGCCCGGCTAGTTTTTTGATTTTTTTTTTAGTAGAGACGGTGGTTTTCATTGTGTTAGCCCAGGATGGTCTCGATCTCCTTGACCTCGTGATCCGCCCGTCTCGGCCTCCCAAAGTGCTGGGATTACAGGCTTGAGCCACCGCGCCCGGCCAACATTCTTAAAATTATCACTGACTATATCTTAAAAGGTTAAAGAAACATGGTGTCCAATGTGTAAATGTCCTAAGAAAGTCTGTTTCACTGGCCTCGAATTTTCCATCAGGGGCCAGCTATGTAACTTAGGGAACGTTGAGACACAGACTCAAAAGATGAAAGCTCAACTCCTCACTTCTTTCCAACCAGGTTTGTGCCTTTGAGCAGAGCATTTCCACTTGCTGTAACTCTTTTCCCTCTTCTGGAAAGTAAGGGAAATTAAAATGCTGACTCTTGGTTTGTTTCTATTCAAATCTTCTTTACTGGCATTAATAGAAACATAAAGAAGCCACAAACATAAGCCACATAGGTAATTTTATTTCTTCATTTTTTTCTAATTTATTTTAGAGACAAGGTCTTAATCTGTTGCCCAGACTGGAGTACAGTGGCACGGTCACAGCTCACTGCAGCCTAGAATTCCTGGGCACAAGTGATCCTCCTGCCTCCGTCTCCTAAGTAGCTAAGACTACAGGTGCAGGCCACCACGCCCAGCTAATTTTTAAAATTTTGTGTAGAAATGGGGTCTTGCAGTGTTGCCCAGGTTGGTCTCAAACTCCTGGCCTCAAGGGAACTTCCCTCCTTGACCTCCCAAAGTGCTGGGATTACAGGATGTGAGCCACCAAGTCTGGCCTTCAGCCACATATGTAATTATAAATTTTTTAGAAACCACTTTAAAAAAAAAAAAAGAAACAGGTAAAATTGGCTTTAATAATGCTCTTTATCTCAGTATATTCAAAATATCATTCAACATGTAATCAATATAAAACATTAATATTTTATGAATAAAATATTCAACATGTAATCAACATAAAAACATTAATATTTTGATACTATTTCTATTTTTCAAACTAGGTGTTCAATGTCTGATTTATATTTGACACAAGACATCTTGATTCAAACTAGCCACATTTCAAGTACTCAGTACTTCTATCTAGTTGCTACTGTTTGGGGTAGTGCAGTGTCATACCAGTGCTGGACATTGTTCCAAAGAAACTCTATTTTGTTGAGAAGCTCACTTCTGTATCTCTATATTTGACTGCCTCTGCTGCCAAAAAATATATATTATTGATTATTATTTGTTGGGAATGTCTAATTATCAGCAACAAAGTGTAGAAGATACTTGGATTTCTCAGAGAGTTTCAGTATCAGACCTTTGATTAATACCAGTGCTATTTCCCTATAGTAGATTTGGTCTTCCAGTGACTTTTTCTGTCTGGCTGAGTCATTCCCATTGAATTTTAGGTCACTTACTGTGAGCTTCACAGGATAATTAGGATAGAGTATCACTGTTAATCAACAACTTGAAAAGCATCCCATGCTTTTAAAAAGCTGATGAAAATACTAATTGACCTAAAAGGCTAAAGTAGAATGTAAAGTAAATAAATTTTACTTTATTTTCTCCAAAAATTACCCACTTTCATCCCATCAATCATGTTCCATGCCTCTCAACCCTCACACTAAGAAAAACACCTCAAGCATCAACAAGCAGTGAAAAGTAGGTCAAACATCATTTAAACACTACTCTTTTCCAATAAATTCAACAAATAATTCTTGAATACTTTCTACAGACCAGAAGCTGTACTTAGTGTTGAGGATTCCTGCCTTGATGGTTTAATTTCAAAGATTTCATCAGGTTAGCCCATTATCAGAGACTCTGGCATCTATGTTGGGGCAGTAGTATAGGTTTGTATTCTAGGGTATCTTTTCCTATAAAGCCTTCCCCCAAGATCTACCACATTTTGAATGAGCCCATTTTTACTCCTCCAAATCTATTCTGTCTGCAAGATAAAACCTGCTGAAATATGTTATATACCACTTTTGGTGTATGCTGTAAATTAAAAATCAGCATATGTTTATTGTAAAAGAAAATATTCAAGCAAATTAGAAGTGTGCAAAAAAAAAAAGTTCCCCCCCTTAATGCATTATCCCCAGGTGCACCCGTTAGAGGTGACCATTGTTTAAGTATTATTCTAAAACCTCCAAGCATATATAAATATGTATACACATATGAATACCTAAGCAAATTTTGAAAGAATATTTTTAAGGTAACGTGATTATGAAGAAAATTCAAATAATACAGAAGCACATAAAAAAGGAGTAATCTGTATTCACATACAATATTTGACGGAGTATTTTAAAGTGACACATGATTATGGACAAAATGCAAAGTGAAATTTTTCCCTATCCCACATTCCCATAACCCAAAAGTAACAAAAATTACCCATAGTTGTTTCTTTGTGTGTGTGTGGATCTTTTGTGAATTTTTCTACAAATATATATAGACTATGCCTAACAGAGTTATGAAATGTGCTTTCGAATAGTTTTTATTGTGAAATCTAATATATGCATAGGTAAGTGTAAAAAACAACAAAGTGAGCCCTCTTGCAATGACCACTCAGGTTAAAAAGCAAAGTATTGCCAGCCCTCTTCAGGACTTCTAATTACTACCCCCTCTCATCCTCTCTCTCAAAGGCTTCCAGTATCCTGACTTTTAGAGTCATCAACTTTTTGTTGTTCTTGTTAATTTTATTGCCTAAGCACACATCATTAAGCACTATAACTCTGCCTGTTATTAGAGTTTAAGTAAATAGAATCATACCATATATATTTTCTTGTGTCTGGCTGCTTTTATTTAAAACATTTGTTTATTTTTAACTTACTACATCTTGGGCATCTTAGCGAACATACATAGAATTGCCTCATTCTTTCATTTTCATGGTATAAAACTGAACAAATTTCCAAATGAATAACCAAATTATTTTCATGCTTTTGATCATTATAAATAATGTTGTAAAAAACATCTTGGGCATTTGTCTTTATAAATTAATTTTTTAAAACTTAAAAGTAATCCTACTACTAATGTAAAATTAGGTGGAATATCAATTATTTCAGAATTCTGAATGAAAGAACCTTTATCTTTAAAAATCCATAAATGTCCAATGTAAAATATGTTGAGATCATAGTCTGGATATGAAGCAAAATTTGGTGCAATCGGCACCCAAAGTCAGCCAAGTCCTAACGTGAATGATACTATTAATTGACAATGAGCACACACTCTGCAAGGCACTGTTCTCTGCATTTTACATGCCCAACAACCCATTCAGTTAGGCCCTATAATTACCACCAATTTACAGATAAGAAAACAGGCCTGGAGATGATAAGTCACTTGGTCAACATCACACAGTGGATAAGAGTAACATCTTTAATGCTAAGGCTGGTTTACATCCTTGGGGACCCTAAATAAAGCAATAGCATGAGAGAGTTCCTCTGTGGTGATAGAACAGTTCTATATTTTGATTGTACTGGTGGTTACACAAATCTATACATGGAATAAAATTGCATATAACTACACACACACACACACACAATTGAATGCAAGCAAAAAATGGTGAAAATGGAATTATGTCTGTAGTTTAGTTATCAGTATTGGACCTTGGATCCCAGAGGGGAGTGATAAAAAATAGTACATCTTATATGTAATACAGTATATGTATTACACATCTTATGTGTAATACACATCTTATATGTAATACAGTATACTATGTAATACAACTGTAATGCAATATCAAAACCATGGGTTTGCATGGGTGGTAAGCGCAGGGAAAGGGAGATGCCTGACATGCCTTCTCTGGGACTTGAGTGAAGGATACATGGAAATTATGTGTTATTTTTCCAACTTCTTGTTAGTCTATAATTATTTCCAAATAAAATGACTTTTTTTTTCCTTTCAAATGGAGTCTCACTCTGTTGACAGGCTGGAGTGCAGTGGTGTGAGGTCGGCTCACTGCAACCTCCACCTCCCGGGTTCAAGCAATTCTCCTGCCTCAGCCTCCTGAGTAGCTGGGACTACTGGCACATGCCACCACACCCAGCTAATTTTTTGGATTTTTAGTAGAGATGGGGTTTCACCATGTTGGCCAGGATGGTCTCGATCTCTTGACCTCGTGATCCGCTCACCTCGGCCTGCCAAAGTGCTGGGATTACAGGCATGAGCCACTGTACCAGGTCATAAAATGCTATTAAGGGGTAGGTGGTTTCCAGATCAGCTTTGGCATCAGTTGGGAACTTGGAAATGCAAAACCTCAGGTCCCACCTCAGACCTAGTAAATTAGAATCTGCATTTTAACAAGAATCTCAGACGATTCATATGCACATTAAACTTTGGAAGCACTGCTATACAAGAAATACAAGAGGTATTCAAGTATTTGTCATCCTGCTACAAAACAAAAAAAGTTTCTTCGTTTCAGGGGTAGAAGTTATTCTGGAGGCCCAGGGCCTGCTCATTGGTGTACAACCAGTTCAGTCACACAGGATAGCTGGTCAGAAGACTCCTTTACCCCATGAGGTTTAATATTGTCTTGAAATTCTTAATAATTCTATTTTTGAGTTTGTGTTTTATAAGTGAAATCCAGTGAGACAACAGAGCACACACAGGGTGCTTGGAGCCTCAGCTCACCAACCAGCCCACTTCCCTGCTTTGCTGGGGTGGGGTTCTCAGCTGCCCACTTTCCTGTGCCCTTGTACTTTGGGTCCCCTAGGCCTCTTCCAACCTGTCCTCACCAACAATTTTTGCTGACCTCCAGTCTCAGAAGGAGGTTGTGTTGCTCCCTGTGACATCCCAGGGCGAGGCATGGTGGCAGCTATTCCTGTCTCAGACTGGCAGCACCATGGCATGTTTGTGGGTATTGGTGGGCTAGAGGGAGTCTCTTACCTGCCTCTGATCTAACACGCTTGGCATAGAGGTGGCACTACTCTTGGGGGTCCCCAGCCACCATGGGCTTGCCTGGGTGGTGGGCACAGGGAAAGGGAGATGCCTGACATGCCTTCTCTGCCACCTGCCAGGGAATGGGTTGGGTAAGTGGATGGCAGTAGGAGAACTTACTGGCTGGTGGGTGATGTGAGGGCTTAGTCACAGAGCGAGGCCCTATGTGAATCTGCATTCATCCTGCAGGTATTTCCATGCCTAAGAATGTGCAACATTAAATAGCAAATAAAAACACCATGATAGGTTGAGGGAAAGACTGTGGAAGAACAGAAAAAGCTTCATATTTTAATTTTCTTGCTTTTTAAATAGGAGACTCCACATTTTCATTTTGCACTGGGCCTCACAAGTGATGTAGCCAGTGCTGCAGAGGCCATTGGGAATCAAAAGATGAACTTTCAGGCTGTATTTGGCAGATGCATGGGCCCAGTGGTGAACTCTAATGGGTACCAAAAGTAGCATTCATTAGAAGATGGCCTCCAGGAACCCTTCAGCAACAAAAGGTTTCTTCATCCCCCTTTTATTAAAGGAGACTTTCAATCACAGAAAATATAAGCCAGCACCAAGAACTGTAAACACAGATCTCCCAATTCTTTGTATAGCTGCCAGTACCTAGGTATACTTCCATATTTTCTATATATGTCTAAAAGAAAGTAATCAGTGTAACACTTCTACTTTTATTTTTATTTTTTTGTTGTTTGTTTGTTTTGAGACGGAGCCTCACTCTATTGCCCAGGCTAGAGTGCGATGGCGTGACCTTGGCTCACGGCAACCTCTGCCTCCTGGGTTCAAGCAATTCTCCTGCCTCAGCCTCCCAAGTAGCTGGGATTACAAGTGCCCACCACCATGCCTGGATAATTTTTGTATTTTCAGTAGAGACAGGATTTTACCACGTTGGTCATACTGGTCTCAAACTCCTGACCTAAGGTGATCCACCCATCTCAGCCTCCGAAAGTGCTGGGATAACAGGTGTGAGCCACCACACCTGGCCACACTTCTGCTTTTAAAAATTAAAATTCCTACGCAACTTTAAATACAGAAAAAACATGGGACTTTGGAATAAGTCTTAGATGGGAGAGAGAAAGGATTTAGGTTATAGGGAGTATGTTCATACTTTTATATAGATCTTCTTAAATTAATCCATGCAATAAGTACTCATTGAGCCCTCCCAAAAAGATCACTAGTAAACTTAAACTAATTCTCTCTGAAGCATTTTGAGATCCTGTACTTTTCCAAAATACTTTTTTAAATCCTTCCTTTTCATCTCTTCCCAATAATTTATTGATGACTAAAAAAATGATATTCACAAATAGCACACATATTTATCATTCATACTCCTGTTTCTCTATCCTGGGCAATGTCAATCTTCCTTTTACTTATATCCTCTATCCTGAACTGATGTTACTTAGCATATGTCATGTGTAACTGAAGAGAAGGCAAAAGCTTAAAAGTTATTTTGTCTAGCAAGGTGTTCTCAGTGAGTTTGTTTAATAGGATAAATGCAAATTTTTATCTGTAGCATGACCCCAATTTTAATCTCATGCATTTATATATATATAATTGTGGCTGGGAGGAATTGATATATAAATTTCTTAGTGATGGTTGTTTTAGGGTGTGAAATTGTAGGTGATTTTAATTTTCTTTTTTCTATTTCTCTGTATTTTCCCAGTTTGTCTGCAGTGAATATTATAGGGGACATTAGCAACATTACATGATAGAGCCCTAATGCCTCCGATACTCATTATTCTTTAATATGAACCACTTGGATTTTTTTCAGAAATGTACTTTGCTCTTTTGGATACTGCCACCAGTTCACTGACAGGAGTAATGAAGCTGAGTGTGAATTTCCCACATTTAAGGAGTGTTAATCCATTTAGTAGCGTAATTAAGTCACCACCTGATAACCCAAGAGTCATTGCAACTCATCAGACTTCAAATGCCCAATTAATTTACTCTTCTGTGCTATATCAGCATATGTATCCTGACTTTGTTAAGTGCACCATGAAGGATTTTTAAAAAAATATTATGTTTTAGGACAGTGATTTCCATATAATATTGTAGAACAGTGGGTCTAGGAAGCCTAAAAACTCCTTGTTATATTTCAATTGAAAATTGCTTATCCAATTGCAACAAAAGCAAAAATTGACAAATAGGATCTAATTAAAGAGCTTCTGCACAGGAAAAGACACTATCAATAGAGTAAACAGACAACCAAGAGAATGAGAGAAAATGTTTGCAAACGATGCATCTGACAAAGGTCTAATATCCAGCATCTAAAAGAAACAAACACATTTACAAGAAAAAAAAAAACGTAAAAAAGAGAGCAAAGGAAATGAAAAGATACTTTTCAACAGAAGACACACATGTCGCCAACAAGCATATGAAAAAAAGTTCAACATCACTGATCATTAGAGAGATGCAAATCAAGACCACAATAAGATATCATCTCATACCAGTCAGAATGGCTCTAATTAAAAAGCCAAAACATACCAGATGCTGGTGAGGTTGCAGAGAAAGAAGAACACATATACACTGTTGGTAAAAGTGTAAATTAGTTCAATCATTATGGAAAGCAGTGTGGAGATTCCTCAAAGAGCTAGAAACAGAACTACCATTCAACCCAGCAATCCCATTACTGAGTATATACCCAAAGGATTATAAATCATTCTGTCATAAAGACGCATGCACACATGTGTTCATGCAGCACTACTCACAATAGCGAAGGCATGGAATCAACCTAAATGTCCATCAGTGGTAGACTGGATAAAGAAAATGTGGTACATACACACCATGGAATACCACACAGCCATAAAAAAATAACAAGATCCTGTCCTTTGCAGGAACATGGATGGAGATGAAGGACTCCAGCAAAATAATGCAGGAACAGAAAACCAAATACCACCTGTTCTCACTTAGAAGTGAAAGCTAAATGATGAGAACACATGAACACATAGAGGGGAACAGCAGACACTGGGTCCTTCCTGAGAGCGTAGGGTGGGAGGTGGGAGAGGATCAGGAAAAACAGCTAACAAGAACTAGGCTTAATACCTGGGTGATGAAATAACCTGTACAACAAACTCCCATGACATGAGTTTACCTGTTTAACAAACCTGCACATGTACCCCTGAACTAAAAAAAAAAAAAAAAAAAGTTAAAAAAAGAAAAATCACTTGTCTTATAATCACAGGAGAATCTACCATAATAAAATGTGTACAGTATATACTTACTAATTGTAACTGTTAACATGTCCTACTTTCAAGAGCTTTCAAATAACTTCTGTTTTCCCATAGTATGTTCTAGACAGAACTTAGGCTATTAAATGAAAGGACAGGAAGCATAAGCACAGTGTGAAGTTCCCCGAAAATACATGTGGCACAACTTAATTGACAATGTGAAGGCATTAAGAGGTACAGCCTTTAGGAGGTGATTAAGTTAGGAGGGCAGAGCCCTCATGGATGGGATTAGAGGCCCTACAAAATGGCTTGAGGAAGTAGGTCTGTTTTTTTCAGCCCTTTTGCACAGACACTGCAAGAAAATGTCATCTGTGGAACAAGCCCTCCCCAAACACTGAATCTGCCAGTGCTTCCTAGCCTCCACAACTGTCAGAAACACATTCCTATTGTTTGTAAGTTGGCCAGTCTGTGGCACTAATATTTTGTTATAGCAGCACAAATGTATTAAGAAAGTCCTCAAAATATGGCAGCTATTATTAGTGTATCTACTTAATCTAGACACATAAATATTAATCATGTTAAAAAATATCCGCAAAGACAATAGCAAAAACCATCATCATGCTATTGAGTGTCATTTTACAGAAAAGAAAACTACGGCACAGAGAGGTTAAATAACGCCCAAGGTCATACGTTAGTAAGTGATAGGGCAGGGGTCAGAATTGAGGAAATATGGCAGCCAAATTCACACAACTGGAACACAGGGAATGAGAACATCTGCCAACTGAATGATCAAATTAAAAAGTATTTATTCAGGGCAGTTGTGCAAAATGAGGCCTTCTTCCTCAAGAAGCTGAACGTAATATAAATTCACAAGGATTAAAAACACATTTGAGTAAGAAACAATCTTCTCCCTTAAAAAGCTGACAATTTAGTGACAGAGTTAAGGTAGAAGATGAGATTTAAAAATTAGGTAATCCAGTGTGTATCCTGGCTGTCAAAACAAATAAATAAACATTAGGTAAGAGATAGGAGTGTATGTTCTTTAAAGTACTTTCCATATCTGGAAGATTCTGTAATTCTCTTTGCTTTAAGTTTTGCCATGAAAAGTTAGAAAAATTTTAAAAGTCAGCTATATACATGAACCACAAGCACAGGGATTCATTCAAATGAATCAGGAATAACCTCTGGTTTGGTATTATAATTCTGCAGACTGCAGAAGTTGTCTGAATATGAACACCAAATCAGCAAAATCTTATTCCCCCTTGCTAACAATAGAACTAGTTTATATCATATTCATTTGCGCAGTTGCTTTGAGTCCAGTCTCTAGAAATGCTCCACCTTACCTAAGTATCAACAAAGGCAGGAAAAACCTTGTCCAAAAATATTTTTAAGTGGTTGATGTGGGCAGATGGAAACAATGGAATACTAGATCTACAGAATAGCTGGTAGAGAATCTGGATTTTGATTGTTTGTATTTGATGGGATTTTTAAATTACTTTTAAAAGTAAGTCATAAGTGCCAGCCTGAATTATCCGGGGAGGACTCTCTAAGGACTCCTGCTGTATTTTGAGAAATGTGCTTGGGAGCACAGTGCACCTTATCCCCACAAAGGAAAAGTGCCCTTGAAGACTACAAGCAGCAATTTCTGTCTTGCCTCCAATATGACCAGAATAGGGTGGACCCACAGGATTTGACTCCCCCGGCTATCATCAGGGGACCAATTACTATATTCACTAACTTAATGGGATCCTGACTAACATCATTAAGGGCACAGTAGGCAATAATGATTATAAAATAACCTGGTGAAATTCCCTAGGTAGACCATGCCTGGTCTAGCTCCCTTATCTAATACCATCTGTGGATGCATAGATGACCTGGAAATGGAAATTGTGTAACTAATAACTTCTAATTGAAAGAAATTTACCTTAAGTCTATTTATACTGCGCTGCATGTTACATCTTAGTTCACACCTAGGGAATCTAAACTAGTTATTGCCAACCTCTCTGGAACCCCAAAGCTCAGCCATCATTAAATTTCACAACACTTACTTGTACTAAGTGAAAGAGTATTTTAAAAATTCAGTTGAAGGGTAACAGTTTTTGTTAGGAGAATTTTGCAACCTTTTGAGAAATGAGTCAGGGTGCCAAATAGAGTGGGTTTTTTTTTTTTTTTAAAATGCAGATTCTTATCCACTCCCCAGACCTAATAAATCAAAACCTCTGAGGGCTGGGGCCCAGGGATCTAAATTTTAACAAGCTCCCCAGGTGATTCTTCTGTACACTAAAGTTTGAGAATGTCTGCCCTGGGGTATCACCAACCCAAAGATGAAATCACTTGTTACTACCAAATGTTATAAAATGTTGCACTGCTAGCACAACTTTAATTGGCTACAGGAAACCAGCAATTGTTAGCATTAGAAAAATTTCCATCACGGCCGGGCGCGGTGGCTCAAGCCTGTAATCCCAGCACTTTGGGAGGCCGAGACGGGCGGATCACAAGGTCAGGAGATCGAGACCATCCTGGCTAATACGGTGAAACCCCGTCTCTACTAAAAAATACAAAAAACTAGCCGGGCGAGGTGGCGGGCGCCTGTAGTCCTAGCTACTTGGGAGGCTGAGGCAGGAGAATGGCGTAAACCCAGGGGGCGGAGCTCGCAGTGAGCTGAGATCTGGCCACTGCACTCCAGCTTGGGCGACAGAGCAAGACTTCGTCTCAAAAAAAGAAAAGAAAAGAAAAGAAAAATTTCCATCACAATTTGACTTTCTCATACTTAGGGGTGTGACTTTATATGCAGCGATGCTGAAGAAATTTGGCCCATCCTGTAAAGGCTGCTAGTAACAGGCTCCCCTTCTGCCCATGCATGCCACTGGTACCATGATTGGTATGTCCCTAATGTAATCACAGTCCTCCTCCTTCATGGCATGCTCTGCTCTCTCCTCATCTCTAAAGTAAGGACAATTGTTATTCCTTGTGCAACTGCTGAAAATTGTTTTTAAAAAAGTAAGGACAATGTTAATTTTGCATAACTCATAAAAGCCAGCACACCTTTCCCTTATCAATATTTTAAAATTTATATTTCTTATTGTTCTTTCATTATATTTACAACAGCTTATCCTTATGGTTGTAAACTGCTTCAACCCCTAACAAACTTTGTTTTAAATAATATTCACAAGTTTATCAGAGCTAAGAAAATGACAAAAACAAAGCAAAGGATGAAACTGGCTTCAATAGCGCAAGAGAAAGGCCATCCCCTCAAGATACGTGAAGCTATCCCCTCAGGCACTCAATAATACTTTCACCAAATCCAAATGTAACAAGTCACATCTTAGGCTGGAAATGTTTTGCCTTTTGCAGAATATGAGAAGCCAGAAAGCTTGGAAAACTATTAAAGAATTCGTAACGCAAGTATCTTTTTTAAGAGAAGTTACCTTGCTTGTTTGTTTTTCAGGAAGAAATAATAGCCGGTACAAACACTTGATGAAAACAACATTTATCTTTCTATTGAATTTCCACAGAAACTGGAAATTGGAGCGTACCTGTTAAAATAAAAAGTTCAGTTGCTGAGGCACTAGAAATCAAACTGCTTTCAAAAAGAAAATTCTCCCAATCAGACACCATTCAGCCAAGGTCTATTAGCGTCACTTCTCAAAAGGCAGAAATCTTAAGTGGGATGAATCATAACAGCTGGTTCCCACCAACTGACGCTCCACCAGACAGGAAGCTCGTTATCAATGGATGGTAAGGTGTCACCACTGTCCAGGCAGCTTGGTCAGAGTGATGGGGCATGTAAGAGGTGGTAGCTCCCTGGGAAGCCCCTTAAGGGAATGTCTGCAGATGATAGCTCAGTAGATGGTTTTTGGTTTGGCTGTGTGTGTGTGTGTGTGTGTATGCACGTGCAAATTTTTGCTTTTTAACTTCGATACAGAGAAAGTTCAACTTAAATGCTATAGTGTACAAGGGTCTTTTTTCTATCCAGGGAAAGGCTACAAGAAGTATGGCTACAACCTTTCTGAGTCAATATATAAACTGAATGAACATTGAAGATAAAATTGTTGAGAAATAATCCATTTGCTTGGATAAGAAGACTGAAAAGGAAACTGACTAGGGTGCTTGAGAGAATTTGTTTCTTTCTCGCAGAGATGTTCTAAAGTGAATTATACTATAAAGCTACAATAATCATGACAGTGGGTACTGATGAAAGCAGAGACACGTAGATCATATAGCATAGAGTGCAGAAATAGATCCATAGAAATACTATAGTCAACTGACTTTTTACTTGGGTGTAAACACAGTTCAATGGAAAAAAAGATTGTCTTTTTAACAAACAGTACTAACCCAAACGCCAAAAAATCACCCTAGACACATATTTCACACCTTATACAAAAAACCTGGCTCAACATCCTACCCCCACCCTTGAGCCAGACCCTGCTCTGCTCACACACCCATGCTGGCCATCATTCAGCAGCTGAGAGGACAATAGCATCGAGTGGACAGCAAATGCTTTGATGAATACATGATGGAACTAGGAGTAGGGATAGTTCTGTGAAAAACACATGCAATGGCCAGAACAGAGTGTAACATCTCTTGTGACAGCAAAAACCACCATAAACACTGAGAGCACTCTGAAACCAACACAGTTCTCTTGTACCCTGGGGGAGAAGTTTGAAGAAACTACAGCTGATAGCAGAAAAACACAGACTGTCACAACTTCATACGTGGCACATTGGTTCAACATCAGGAATGGAAAGGAAAGGAAAGCACAATAATAAGAAAGTTTAAAAAACGGGAAATTAATGGTGGACTGCATCCTGAACAATGTCACCTGTACTCAGGTCTACGAAAAAGTAGAATAAAAATTCTATCATTTTGGAAAGCAATTAGCTGAGAGAATGAACAAGCTCAGTTCAACAAGCAAATCTCCCCAAGTATCTTATGTGCAATTATTTTAAAGTGCTGGTTTAATTAGGATCATCCCTTTGGTTAGTAAAGAAATGTACTTGTGGTAATAAAAAATTAACTTGAAATGGGCCATAAACTTAAATGTAAATGTAAAACTGTAAAACACTTTGAATAAAATGTATAGGAAAATATTTGTGACCTTCAGCTAGGCAAAGAGTTCTTAGATTTAATACCAAAAGCACTATAAGAACAAGGAAAAAAAACTGATAAACTGGACTTCATCAAAATAAAAAACTTTTTTTGCTTTGCAAGATACTTTAAGAGAAAGAAAAAACAAGGTAGGGACTGGGGAAAATGTTTTGAATCATATATCTAGATTACATAAAATCATCAAACCTTAAAATGAAAGCAACTCTTTTTTTTAAAAGGACAAAAGATCTGAAAAGACACTTCAACCAAAAATATACACTAAAGGCAAACAAACACATAGATATATGCTCTATATTTCTAATCATTAGGGAAACGGAAACCAAAACCACAATGAGATACTACTATGCATGCTCTAGAATGACTTAAAAAAAAAACCTGACAGTGCCAAGTGCTGACAAGTACACAGAAAAACTTGAATTTTCAAATGCAAAATGGTACAGTCACTATGAGCAATAGTTTGGCAGCTTATTATAATGTTAAATATATACTTACTATACACAATAATCCCACTTTTAAGTATTTACCCAAGGGAAATAAGACTTGGCTGAACATAGTGGCTCATACCTGTAAACCCAACACTTTGGCAGGCAGTTTGAGACCAGCCTGGGCAACACAGTGAGACCTTATCTCTACAAAATAAAAATAAAATAATTAGCTGTGTTTAGTGGCATGCCCTGTAGTCCCAGCCACTAGGGAGGCTGAGATGTGAGAATGGCTTGAAGCCAGGACTTTGAGGCTGCAGTGAGCTATGACTGAGCCACTCCACTCCAGCCTGGGTAACAGAGGGAGACTCTGCTTCAAAAAAAAAGAAAGAAAGAAAAGAAATAAACAAAGAAGACATATTTACATAAAAACCATTTGTGAATGTTTATAACAGCTTTATTCACAATCACCCAAAATCAGATATAATGTAAATATCCTTCAACTGGCAACTAAACTGTGAAGGACCCATCAATGGAATAGTATTGAGCAATAAAAAGGAACAAACTATGGGTACCTGCAACAACATGGATGAATTTCAAATGCATTATGCTAAGTGAAAGAAGCCAGACTCAAAAACCTACATAATGTATGACTCCATGTATATGACATCCTAGAAAAGGTAAAACTATAGTGATGGAAAACAGATCAGTGGTTGCTAGGGGTTAAGGGTGGGGGGCAGGAGGATCTGACTACAAAGGGATAATGTATTTTCAAGGAGTTCCTTTGGGGAGGTAATAGAATTGTTCTGTTTGTCGAATTTTTGGTATAAAATATATACCAAAAGAGTAAATTTTACTGTATGTAAATTAAAATACATTTTAAAAGTTTACCTGCGCTAACACTTAATTATTTAATAGTAAATTTTCTTGGATAATTGTCATTGCAAACTCAAAAGTGCCTTCAAATTTTCTATTTTTAAAGTACATTTCCAATGCCATGCTTCTGTTTTGGCAAATATTCAAAAATTACGTTTAATTAATCTGTGCAAACCTATATGCTTACAATGAGTATGTAAAATATAGGGTAATTTTAAAATACAAGATAGAAACTTTAAAAAAAAGATTCAGGAACCTAAAATGAGGCAAATATACTTAGTCGATATACCAAGTCAGAATCTATTTAGGAAAGACTTTTCCTCTGTGCAAAACAAAATTTTCAACACTTGACAAAGCTAAATCATGATGCTTGGCTTTCTATGCTATTGAAGTTTAATACAATCTGCTGATGCCAGTCTCAGTATGCTCATTGGGGTCACAGTCATAATAGATCATCAACATTACGAACTGTTGTTTTTGAGAAATGTGGATAACCCCCATTAGAGGATAATACTCTTTCTGCAGGTAAATCAAATTATACCTTATACTTCTTATATTTTTGTGCTGGTGTAGTTGAGAAATATTGGAGAAAAAAGTCACAATTCAAATACTTGATGCTTTTAAATTATCCAGAATCATTTTATACATGAGTGATTTATTCAAGGCAAAGATTAGAGGGACAGAACCAGAAACAGAGAGCAGTTCTCCTTATTCTCAGTTAATAGCCCAGCTTCTAAAATCAGATCACAGGTTATTAAACATATTTCTGTTCATTAGTCATCATTAAAGTTCATTTGTTATGACAATTTGAAAGTGGCCTTATCTCTGTTAGTACTATGCAATAATATCAGCTCTCAGAGATAATTGTATTCCTTTCCTTTTCCAGTTGTATAATATTCCCTAGGATCAAACTGAAATTTTGAGTCATTTAGGACAGATAATATTCAGTGCACACTCAGCAAACTTTATTCAGTATGTGGCTACCACCAAAAGCAATGATCTTTCATTAAATGCTTGTTGCAAATTATCATTTAAGCTTCACATTGTTCATTAATTACACTGGTAGTACCCTATTTCAGACTCCCAAATGACACAGATCCTCCTCTGATCATTGGTCTCTCTACTTACTTTCTCCCTAGTAAACTCTTTTGTTCCCTTTACTTTCCAGATCAAAGTGCTTTCAGGCTTCCCAATAACTGCCTATAACAGTGAATGGCCTTTTCTGCCATTCCCAATGAGTAAGGTAAGCAAGGTCAACACATCACGATGGGTGTGCACCGAATAAGTGCAATGCCTAAGGAGTGGTTATTAATTCCAAAGCTTTTTCCCTCACTCAAAAAACATGCGTGAATGCAAGTGACTTAGAGTGATGTTATCACTAGGAAAATCTTGGAAATATATACAGGGATACATGCAAACATCCCTCAGGCATAAGATACCTGTGTCAGTAAGAGTGGCCCACCATAGTCATAATTCTAAATAAGAAGGAAGTGTGTCGCCATTAGAGTGGGCATGAGATTTAGGAATATTCCCTAATTCTCTTTTTCTCATCCTCTTTCCTCATAACCTCCCTCAGAAAACTTGCCCAGTTTCACAATCTCTACTCTCTACTATTATTCAGTGGGTTGACTCTGAGGCCTAAGACTCACATTTTCAAATGCCTGCCAGACATTTAATCCACTGATACCGCTAACCTAAACAAGGTCTTTCTGCTGATTCCCTTGTTTCTTTTCATATAATATTATCTTCTAGTAAACCAAACTTGAAGCTAGTAGTTATTTTTAATTCCTCATGCTCACTCATCTCTCATACTCAAATAAAGCTGCTAACTCAGCCAACTCTACCTTCACAGAGCCATGATATTCTTTTCCTTTTCTCCATTCCCATCATTATACCCTAGTACAAGGCCTCATTACTTTTTGCCTCCTAACTCTGCTCTCTTTTGTCATTATCACTCCCCCTACACTTGTAGTACCTTATTTCAAATTCCCAAATGACACAGAGCCTCCTCTGATCATTGGTCTCCCTGCTTACTTTCCCCATAGTAATCTCTTTTGTTCCCTTTACTTTCCAAATCAAAGTGCCTTCAGGCTTCACAATAACTGCCTAGAACACTGAATCCATTCCAATCCATTACTTATACTTTTGTCACTGAATAGTCCTAACATATAGATTAGATCATGCTACTTCCTGGTCAGAAGCCTCCAACAGTTCCCCATTGCTCACAGATCAAAGTCCATATTCCTTAACCCAATACTAAAAGCTCTTCTCACAATCTGTCTCCAATCCATCTTTATTGGCTCCATCTGTCACAATCACCTTCAAGCACCACATATTCCTGTGAAAACAGATTACTGTCTTTCCCCCAAAACACCTTATGATAGCTCATAAGATCATTAAACTTAGAATATTTTAATACTCCCATTATCACAGCTAGAAAACTTTGACATTCCAATGCTAACTCTTCCATGGAGCTTTTCCCAACACCCTGAGCTGAATATGTTCTCACAATCCAGGACTCCTACATCACTGAATTAGTCCCTGAACAGTGCTTCTCACCTAGTAGGTCTTATCTTCACCTCTTACATCCTATATTAGACTATACTGCTTGTTTCTAATTCTGTAAGTATTCTAACCTATAAGGGTCATATTGGTTTTTAATTTTCCAAATCCCAAAGCAAAAGCAAGCGTTCCCAATATTGGAGGCCATAACAGATGCAAAGGTCAAAGATGATAAATATGATATTTGAATAAATAGCTGAATGAGAATAAGATGAAATCAGCTACAGCTACAATTCTAACTCACTAGGTCAAAACAAAAAAGTCTTCTGTGTCCATATGTATTGATATATTTCTTCTCTGCTTTTGTCATGACATGTTCTGGAAACCATGTCATAAAGTAAGAGATACAGTCCCATGGGAAAAGTGATATTATAGGGGATGTGTTTTTGACCAAAGATTCCTTATTAAATAAGCCGCAGATATGAATAACATGCAACAAAAGCAAAGATACAACAACTGTAGATCTTTACAATAATTTAAAATCATAATCTGAGCTTTTTCAAATGGGCAGCTATGCACTATGCATATTTGTTATACCAAGGGTTCTAATATATCACAAATTTTATGTATCACACATAAAAATAGAATTAATTTTCATAAATCTCATTAAAGTCAACATGCTAGCTATAATAAACCAAAGCTGAATGGATCATTTTATTTGCCTTGTTGCTATTTAGAAGGATATTGGGTGTTTGTGTGGAAAGAGTGATTCAAATGACTTAAGTCTTGCTTTCAAGACCAACAAAAAAACCAACCCCCAACCTGCCCACAGAAGTAGAACCAACCATTTTCTCTGTATTAATTTCACTGTGATAATCCGACACATTCATTATAATTCCTTAGACCTTAGGGTCATGTTCAAAGGTAGATATAAGAGATTTGGAAAAGGAAATCTCAGGTTCTAGCCTGGCTCTGTCACTTATCAAGTGGGTGATACATACCCTCTCTGAGCCTCAGTTACCTAAAAGGTAACTATAGTATAAAACAATGGCTACCTCAGAATTATAGAGAAAATTCAGAGATAATGTAACTAAATTGCTTTTAAACTTCAAAGTCCCATCAAGAATAAGATTTTTTATTTATGTATTAGTCCGTTCTCACACTGCTAATAAAGATATACCCAAGACTGGGTAATTTATAAAGGTAAGAGGTTTAATTGACTCACAGTTCAGCATGGCTGGGGAAGCCTCAGGAAATTAACAATCACGGTGGAAGGGGAAGCAAACACGTCCTTCTTCACATGGCGGCAGCAAGGAGAAGTGCCAAGCAAAGAGGGAAAACTCCTTATAAAACCATCAGATCTTGTGAGAACTCATTCACTGTGCCCATGATTCAATTACCTCCCACTAGATCCCTCCCACAACATGTGGGGATTATGGGAACTACAATTCAGGATGAGATTTGGGTGTGGACACAGCCAAACCACACACATTTACTTTTTTATTTATTTATTTTAGAGATAGGGTCTCACTACATTGTCTGGACTGGAATGCAGTGTCTATTCATAGGAAGGATCATAGTGGACTGCAGCCTGGAACTGCTGGATTCTAAGAATCCTTCTGCCTGAGCCTCCTGAGTAGCTGGGACTATAGTATCACACAACTGCACCTGACAAGAATAAGCTATTATTAATTATCAAAATCGTTCTTGAGACTGATGGCTTTTGGTCCACTATTAGCATGTTTAAAAGTGAAAGGCTAAACATTCCCTCCCCACCCCATGTCTTCCTAACTCCTCAGTTTATTCAGAAATACATGTGCTCCTTTTTAGTACAAAACAGCATGGAAATGGTAATAGTTGTTAGGTCACTCTTTACCACTCTTCTCCTTTTCAGAGCCTGTAAGATATCTTTCAGGGCACTTTGCACTACGCTGAATAGCCATAAAACAATTATCATGTGGGAAAATGTCCACTTTGGTCACTATGCTGGACATAATTCAGTTCTGTGGACAGGACATTTTCTTCAATCAGGGAAGAAGGGGAGAATTTTCTTGGTGTTTAGAGGAATCAAATCTGAGTCCTTTTGCCTCCAAAGGACACAATTTCCTAGAGACTGCTTTTAATGTAGAGAAAGGCAAGGAATAGAGAGGGGGAAAGAAAGCTAAAAAGGTATTAATGAAGACTAAGTATCTCCATCTTAGGAAGCTAACGTGTGTGTGTATTCAATACATGTGAAAGAAGGAGAGATAGCCCTGGCCACCTAGCCTTCTACTCAGCCCCATTAAGAGTGAAGAAGAGCTTTGAACTGGAGGGGAGGAGGGACTTTCCTCACTTTCAGATCACAATTTTTTTTTTTAATAACCAGACTGTTCTAGAAAGAGAAAGGAACTTTGGAGAACAAGAAAGTGTAGAGGTAGATGTCCAGAAATGGGTTAACACCTCCTAATCCTGGGAAGAAGCTGAGGCTGCCAGCCCCAGGAAGGGTACAGCCCAAGTCCAGTGTCCTTTCCGTACCTCAATAAGTATACACCTGGGGAGGGAAGCTGGACTTTGCCAAGGTTAGTACCACAGGGCTGCCTATTTCAGCAAAGTTCTCAGATAAGCGATTCCTTTCAGAAAATCATGTGGACGTGGTCCATCAT
Organism: Rhinopithecus bieti; assembly: GCF_001698545.2. NCBI lineage: Eukaryota > Metazoa > Chordata > Mammalia > Primates > Cercopithecidae > Rhinopithecus > Rhinopithecus bieti. Next base: position 992,387 of record NW_016820218.1, on the reverse strand, counting down.
CATATTACAAGGCTAGGGAGAGTTTCAGCCTCCCTTCTCATAATCACCATGAGTGCCACCATTAACCCTACCCCCATAAAAATACACAACATAAGTAAACACAATATGTTTGCTCTACAAATGCACTTTCAATTCAGGTCCTCTGTTGCCTTCTATCTAGGTTGTGTTCCATCCCAAACCCTTCCTAAAAAGAAACTCTTGAGCCTCTAAAGGAGTATAACAGCAGAGATAGACCTAGATTAGAGAACCCTCCCCATATATTCTGGAACCTTTGTATGACTTGTAAATTTACTGTCCTACTACTCAGATGGGGAACTCAGAGTCAAATTTAGCAATAATGATGATAATAATAATAAACAATGCAATGTAACATTTCTTGTACTTAGAGTAAATATTCACACAATACAATAAAAATTATTCAACTTAAAACCTGTGTTTGTATAACAAAATCTATGCCCTAATTATAGGTATCTCACTTTTATTCTCTATAAATATCTGCTGAAGTACTTTTAAAACTATCAAGCTTCTACTTCCATTGTGTCCAAGGCAAGGAAATTTAGTACATTTTAGATTTTAGTACATGGCTGGGCAGTCTTGAAGGGAGAGTGGAGTAATAGTTGGGTCAAACACAACCATTGCACAAGGGAGCAAGCAGCATTGGGGAAGAGAATTCAAAAGGGAAAGATTTTCTCTCTGGAAATTCTGCATCGAGAGAGCTTCTGTGCTATAACTCTATAAGGTTCTATGTTCTCTTTTTGTAACAGAAGCCATTGCCTTGTATTAAGACATTAGTAAGCATTAACTTTTTGTATAGATGGGTTTAAGAAATAACCTCTAAACTGCTAACACAGGTATAAGACAGAATGCCCTTCTGCATTGGCAGTCACTACAGAAGATCTGGAAAACTAGAAACCTGTGGGCTAACTTTGGCCTAAAACTTTTTTAATGTCCAGAAAATGTTTATTAAAATTTTTACCTGGCAACAGTCAGCTGAACCAAGATATCACTCAGCCCTTTAAACACTCCCAGCTCACTACAGTCCAGCATCTTCAGTGCCTATGACATTGTATCTGCCCTGTTTCACTCATTTGGGTATCCAATAGTCCCTGAAGGCATCTGAATTGGTGACCTCTGCACCAAAGATGTGAGAAACAGTCATTAAATATGCAGCAACCTGGAATGAGGGGTGGCCCAACATTTGAAGGCCAGAGAAGGCCTTGATGTTCACATATCCCTTGCCAGCACTGTATACTAGACATGAGAGATGCAGCAGGCCCTGCGTCAGATTCCTTTTAGCCTTTTTCCTGCACTGAACTGTCTTATACGACAGATTTCTTCTCAGTTATTAAATCTAATCCATAGCTACTCAGTGTATATAAGGACTGGAAGGACACTTAAAGAGCTGATTCCGACCCTGTCTCTCCTGGTTATGTTAGGCAGGTTGCTTTTAAGTTAATGGGAGTCTCCGTTCCTCCTTCATAAAACAATGGATTCACCTGGAATCATTATTAAGATCATTTTTAGTTGGCCTGTCTCCATCTATACCACCTCCAACTTATCTAGAATCTACTCAACCCTCAAGAGCTGTTCAAGTACTATAGCCTTCATTAAACCTCTTCAGACTTCTCCTTTCTTTGAATTTTTGAGCTTATCACCAACACCATCCAAATTAGCATTTACTAATTTTCTAATTGCTTTGCTTTCAGCATACTGTTCACTTGCCACATTGAAACAGAAAATTCCTTTAGAGACTTTACAGTTTAATTTTTAAATCCTCTACAGCATGTTATACTTAACTGGTATTCAATGATAATTTAATTATTTAAATCAGATAAAGATACAGAAAATACGTATAAAATGGCAACCTTCCCAAAAAGCACCTTTCATAAGCCTTCTCTAAATAAATTATCCTTACCAGCATCATAACTTGACCATCTGATTCAGGCAGGCATAATGTATACTATACCTGTCAGACATCAATGAAAAGACACTACTAGATTACCATATTACTTTGTACTTGATCATTTCCTCCTTCCACAGTTGAAAAGCTCAAAAGGGGAAAAATACAAACAAACATTAACTCACTACAATAATATATTAATCCCCGAAAGATTTGTTACCCACTAAAATAGGGCATGGGAAAAATTTTCCTACTATAATTTGTTTAAAAAATCAATTACTAGTAAGAAGCTATAGGTCAGATATTTGAAAACTACAACGAAAACCATCCTTACTCCTCCCCCACCTGCTTGGATGTCATCAGAAATTCTGAGTAAGAGCAGGCCAAGTTAGGATATCATGTGGGTGGGGATTTACCGACATTCATTACCCACATTCACCGGAAAAGCAGTAGGATACAGGTTTTACTTGTTCCGGTCAAACCTCCCTTCCCCCTCGCCCCCCCCCCAAATAATTAAGGCTTTAGCTATGTGCTCAGTCCTTTACTATCAAAGCAAAAAAAAACAAAACAGAGAGAGAAAAGAAAATTCA